>NW_019104135.1:0-135095 GCF_001856785.1 Myzus persicae | reverse complement strand
TAATCTTAGCTATAATAGTTGAACGGTTTACACATTTAGAATTAGTAGTATTTCGAAGCTTTAAAAAATGTTGTCAATAATTGAACCTTTAAAAAAAAATCGAGCTGATGATCTTTAATACTTCTCAGTTGCTATTATAAATCGAGAAAAGACCCTTGTAATAAAATGTCTAGTTTTAGATAAAAATGAAAATATTTTTATGAATTTAGAACTCAAAATAATTTACACACCTAACCGTCATAGTTCAATGATTATTAGTATTTGTATTACCAAGTGCAATATATTTTATCATCTATAAGCGCAGAATCCATTATCACATATTTGGATACAACAAAATGATTAACAAGTAATGTATACTCACAAAAATATTTCATTGCAATTGTAATATTTACATCAAATGAATAATACTCCAGTATTCCTCAAGAGCAGTCTAATAGAATATAATGGTGCATGATAAGTTTAAAGACAATCAATGAGATAATCATATATAGTACATTTTATAGTACCTGCATATTATAATAGTGCCAAATGTCCATGGTGGATAGACACAGCCAGCACATACCAACTAGATGATTAGTAATTGTTTGGAGTTCTATGTTATATAATCAGCTGCGCTGTGCTATACTACATCAGTTAAACCCTTTTTTATAGTTGTACTAAATCCCTGTAGAGTTTAAAAAAATGGTATGGTTAAACATTTTCTTTACAGTTTATATTTTTTTTTTGATAGTTTAAAGAATACAATTTAGCATATTATGTTGCTTCGTAGAGATTTAGTGCCCACTTCCTTAATGCCCTGGTGCAGAATTGTAATAATTGTAACTCAAAATCCATTAGGTGTAATATACACATACAAACATAATTCGATGGTATAATCAACTCGGTTAAAATGATTAGTACCTTTATTTTTTATTTTTTTTTTTTTCATTTATTCTGCATAGTGATAATGGGCTGAACTGAAAAAGTTTGAGTATGGGTCCATGATGATTTATGAAATGTTTGAGTTCCAGAAAAAACTTCAAACATCATGTAATCATTAACGAACTTATTTTTGTAAGAAGTCTACCAGGTATGTAGTCGCAGTGTTCTGTTATAGGTGTTAGTATTGTAAACATCTTTATATGATGAATTCTAACAATTAGATCACAAAAATAGATCAAATATTAATATATTTAATATATTACTAACTGAAACATTTGACTGCACGATCAAATCCTAAATAATTTAATGGTTAGAATAACATCTGATATAGGATAGTTGACGAATTGACATCTTAGTGAAAGTCACTAATGTTAATAAAAGTACAGTCTGCATTTTTACAACACACCTTATAATTATTCAATTTTAGATTCTAAATCGATCTAGACAGATGAATGTAATGATTGCACACTGATTTGTGTTTTTTATTGTATCTCTTATCACCTTTTGGGGCATTATAAGTGCTTCGATTTTCATCAACATCATCATTTCTGGTACAAAAGTTAATCTGGTTGGTACTTTAGGGAATCAGTTCAGTTTACAGACATTTTGAAGTTATAAGTTTTTTTTTCTAGAAATTTTATTACTATATTATTTTATTTTTTTGTCAATTATATTGAAAATATAATGCAAGACCATTGGTACATTGTTAAAAAATCAGTTAAAAAAATGTATTTTATATTAGTTCATTATAGCAGTTTCAAATTCATTAAAATTCTTTTATTTTGAAAGATGGAAACTCTTTTAGATGCTAAATATCAAGTACATTTCAGAAAAAATTACCTAGTTACTAACCGAAAAAAAGAAAAACCTATAAATATTGTTTTTGTTTCGTGAATCGCAACAATGATTTTCTGTATATTTTTGTCCAGTAAACAATTCCTTTATAATTTAATGCAATAAACTCTTCCTGTATAATCCATAACATAGCATCCGAAATCACGAAGCACCATATGCATACGAGCATACGATGCACATTATCCAATTTAATATCAACAGGATCTGCTCAAAAATCGAAGAACTCCAATTATTAATGATTGAATACTGCAATGCCACTATAATATGTCCCCAATAAACTAACTTCAATGGTAACAACTATCGTTTCGTATCCTTTAAATAATTCGAGTGTTCCCCTTATGTGGTATTAGCGTGGTTATTTCCTAGGGCCAAACCGTCACAAATGAATGCGTATTTTTATTTGTATTAATTATTGTAGTTTATTTAATCATCGATAAGCGCAGTATCTATTGTGACATATTTGGATATAACAATATAAATAGGTAGTATACATAACTAGTTATGTAGACTTACAAAATTTTTTCATTACGTCTTCAATAACGCTTTGCGGTGCATAAGCACTATCTGTAAAAAGAAAAATTATATTACAAACTAGCCTGGGGTTACGCGGTTTACGCCAGCGCCGTCAGTCGATTAGCCAGGAAATTGTAATGTCATATTTATTGACCTGCAGTTATTGTTAGACCAATGTATTATTATTACGGTAAAATTGATCAACCGTGGATCCGAATGCTACACATCTCAACCGCGACTTTCATATTTATCTACACGGATTTATATCGTTCGTGTTTTTTGAATTTTAATCCGTTAGAGCTCGCCACCTATAGTATTTTCCTTTTTTTTATACAAAACAATAAGTTTCATTTTCATTTATATAGATTATATACTTTATTATGTACATTGAATATTAATCCGTTAGAGCTCGCCCCTAGTAACAAACTTGTAACATTACTTCCTGTGGCCTTCCCCTGATCTGGCCGAATATCTGTGTTGAATTTCAATTGAATCGCAAGAGTAGTTTTAAAGATTATTGAAGCGATATTCATTTTTATTTATATAGATAGACAATATATATATACACATATATAAATACAATAACATCAATATAATATATAAGATATAGAAAAATAGATGGATGAAACTCAGTTTGTTATTGTTTTAATATTTCACACTTTTGTATACGTAAGTACAACATACATATATACAATAATATTAAAATTATTAGTTTAGCATGATGCAATAAAATATGACACGCAATTTTCAATAATTCATCGAATATCCAACCAAAATATTTCACTTAAATTATTGAGTGTAAGAATCATATAGTGGCTGCCCGGCATCTTGATAAGTTGATGTTATTCAACTACAATTATTAATAATGACTTCATATTCAATATAAAAGGAAAATTTAGTTAAGGGTCCTAACTCAATAGAAAAAAAGTGTGATATAAGAATAAGTCAGTGGCATCAAAAATTAAAATTACAACTTTTGAAGCTATTTTTCGAAGTCGACTTACACGGGAAATACATATTACACGACAACTTTAAACCTCAACAAACAATTCATTTTATAAAGGGAAGTCCACGCCGTAGTACTCAAAACCTTTCTATTTTGGAAATAATTAGGAGACGGATATATTGTACATATATTCAATGAAGAGAAAATTTAAAAGAAAATTTAAGTTAGGTATGGATCATAAATCAATGGCTGCATCTGAGTTGGATCCTAGACTTCAAATTTCTAGATATACTAGTTAGGACAGTTAGGCCCTGAATCATTTTAGATACCTACTGCACTGGTAGGATCCATAGTATTTTTTGCATAGTAATATACTGACATACTGCTTACTACTATGTATACTAACATTTTGATTTCCATTTCAATAGAATTAGGACTGCGTATAATCTCTTAATAGTATAAACGAGTGGTTTTCTAACTGAGTAATAACCTAACGAGTATCTACGTACTAAGTGTGCCTCGGTTTTTCCATAAATTATCGATTGCATTTGCTCATCTAAAAAATGGTGAATGTGCTTTGTAAATGTTTTGAAGTGTACGGTATGCCGTATATAATAAAAGTTTGAAAACCACTGGTAAAAACCAATAATGTGGTTAAAAATATTTTTTAAAGTTTAATTTTTTTTTTAAATTACTTTGCAAGAATACAATTTAGCGATCTGCTTTCAATTTATGAAATCTCAATTTCATGGAGATGTAGTATATCAAATATAACAATATGAATGACAATAGTAATGTATAGGTACTTACAGAATTTCTCTATTGCGGAATCAAATGTATAATAAGTTCCCAAGACAATAGCTGTCAAAAGATTAATTACATTACACATAAATCGCAATATGTTACTGTTTTTAAAAGTTAATCTAGTTAACTACACACGTGTGTACTTAGTTACAACATAAACTAGATAATAATTTTTTAATTATTCGTTTAGCCTGGTGTGATAAATGATGACACTCGATTTTCCCTTATGGACAGAATATCTAAACAAAATATTTCATTCGAGTTACATAAAGTGTAAAAATCACAATAACTGCTAGATGTCTCTAGCTGATGCTAGGTTGGTAGGCCTATGATATTCAACTAGGCTTCCGAAATAGTTAATGGAACATTACGCGATTGCCATTATTTGTGATAGAAGCATAAAAAATTCGGTTAAAATTATTAGTATTATTTTGGACAGTCGATTTACATGAGTAAAACGTATACTGTACATATTTTTAAATTGTAATAACGAGTGTGGTATGTACAATAAGCCAACACAAATACCAATTAATAGTTCATCAATATATTAGAACAAGTATGAAGAACTGAATATCAAGCAAAAAAACACTACTATTATAACAAAATAAAACCGAGAACAAGAAAGTAAACTCATTTCGTCTTGCCATCTATTCCAAGAGAACAGCCTAAAAAATGGTGCTTGTTAATTTTTAAAACAATGAACAAGATTATCTTTTATGCTACATTTTATAGTACCTACATATTATAATACCATCTTGGTGTACAGACGCAGACAGCACTTACCAACTAGATTTAGACCGCTCTGAGTGTTATCGTTAATTCATTTTTGATTAAATAATTAATGCATGTAACTTGTTACTATATTTATTATCTAGGTACTGTAATTTATTGAATAATCGTACAAGATAAAAAAATTAAATACAACAATAAAAATAACAATAGTAATGAATACATACGGACATGATTCGTTCCGCCGGTAGAAGAATTTGGGAATTCAAAATCTATTAAAAGAATAATTATTATTGTTTCTATTATATAAGTCAATCTTATAAGCTTTTGCATGACAACATAATTTATATAATAATTTTTAAATTGTGCAATGACACTCAATTTGTGCGTTATTACTATTACAAAAAGGAACATACTTGGGTTTACATCTATAGCGTCGTAATCAAATATTTGTTCTATAAAAATCATAAATAACATCGAAAATTATTTTTATATAACATATAATTCTTCAATCCGTTTATACTTGTATAAACTCCTTCTAAACTGTTGAGCCTAGATTGATTACATTTTTTTTTTTGTGTTTGAGTGGGTACCTAAATGATTATCAATAATATCAATATTTGATAACTTTTGAGGGAAAACCAGCATTAAAGAAAAACATTTTGGAGGTACAGTTTTTACCTTTATCCAGATTTAACCTTTTTTCAAACGCCAATAATTAGCACGCGTATACTGTTGACGACTGTGTACCATAAAAATGGCGACGTATCATTTGTGCATTGTCAGTTTACCAACACCAAATTATCGTACATCAAATGCTCAAGAATATTCCGAACAATAGTAGTTTATGAAAGAATAAAAATTATGTAAAATACATATGTATAATATTTATGGATAATGAATAGTTAAAGATTTATAAGTTTAAAAATAATAAAGATACAATTTTATTCCGGAAAAATTATTATTTAAATATATAATTACTAGAGCTAGGACTTTCATGCATTTGCATGTTTTTTCTGGTTTAGTTAAACGCATGTAGAGTAAGTACACAATACCTTTCACAACGTTTGTGACCAAAAGCTAAACGTTTTTAGTGCATATTGTTGCATATTTGGACATTTTTGGTTTTTAGGGGCATAATTTTGATTGAAAGAGCATATTTTAAGCTTTTAGTGCATATTTTGATGGTTTATCGAAAATTGAGCACTTCGGTGAATATTTTGCATGAATCAAGATCAATAATCAAATAATCAAATTTGTTATAAACTTATAAAGACGATAGAGATAAATTTTATAGTATCAAGTAACTATCTATAGTCAGTGGGTGGATTAGATTAGTTCTAGTAGATTTGCCACGTGTGTGTAAGTTCCGCTAGTTTAATTTGTATTTGACGTTCGTGAGTAATATGCCAAAAGAAAAATTTGACAAAAGCTTATTGTTTGTGTAATTTTTTAATTGAGTTTGATGAATCTGTATTTTCAACGGATAATAATGAATAAGAATGGGATCCGACATTCAAAAAAAATTCAAATCAATTTACTTATAGTGAATAAAAATAAAATAAATTTTTTAAGGGCATATTTAACCGCATATTTTTAATTTTTTGATGCATAAGTGCATGTTTTTGAATGCATATTTGATGATTTTTTAGTGCATGAAAGTCCTTGCTCTAATAATTACCGAAAAAAAATATGAATACACTTATAGTTTGAGTAAAAATCAATAAAAATCAATCGATTCAGCACTTAACTAATGTAATAAATCATTACTTGGTATATTGTAATATCCCGTTATTTTTACAAAATGAAACCTGTTATTTCACTGGTAGTAAACTTAAGCCAATGTTTTAGAGTGTAGTTAGTACACAATTTGACGTACACTACATACAACGGTATATTTATGCTTAAAACATAAATACCTATACAATAATTGAACATTATTTAGAGATGAGCACGTTTTAAGATTATAGTCAGAAAACAACTTCAGCTTTTGGAATATACATCTTTTTTCAGCTTTAATGTTCAATAATATTGACGCACAAACGATGTATAACTGAAAAATCGAACGATGCGCAACTGTCTTACAAAAGAAGTCAAAATTAACAATAGTGATAAGCAATCGACAACCAACAGCATACATGTCAGCGCACATTATATCTTTTAAAGTAAACACTAAATTGGCGGACACTTGGCTGAAAGAAAGAAACATTATAACTTTTCTGGTTGTACATAACAATTCTATGGACAATACTATTGTAAAACATTTTTCATAAAATAAAAAGATATACACAGATTTCAGGTCATTATTTTGTTCCAACAGTTTACTCATTATTGTTTATACTTTACACACACATAGCTGATACAGACCAAATGTACATGTCATATAAATTGCCTAAATATTACTCGTTTCAACATATTCATATTAGTTACAATTATGCAGTAGACAAGACATCGCTTTGAGCGAAACTCAATGTATTTATGTGAACAATGTGTATAGTGCAAAGTAAAATAAAATTACTTACTCAAGCATTTGACTGCGCGTTTAAATTCTAAATAATTTAAAGGTTAGTATATCATATGATACAAGGTAGTTGACATCTAAAAGAAATTCATTACTGCTAACAAACGTATCGTGCCCATTTGAAAACACACTTTATAAGTGTTCGAAAAGACCATTTTAGATTCTAAGCGGAGCGATGAATGTATTGATTTAACAATTATGTGGTTTTTTGTGTGTGTGTTTCTCGTCACCTTTTGGGGGCAGTAAAAGTAAAAAAAATTATATTAACACGAGTTTTCTTACTTCTCAAGCAAAAAGGTACGTATTCAACGATATGATCATGAGTTAATAAACAATAAGCAGTTACACCTGTAAAGGATCTGATACTTCACTGCCGAAGCTGTGGATATTCAATTGGAAATAGAAGCATCGGAATCTTTTACAGGTGTAACTGGATATACTTATTGTTTATTAATACATGATCGTATGATGGAATATGTACCTTTTACTAGAGAAGTAAGAAAACTTGTGTAAATATAATTTAGATTTAATTTATAACAATAAAAGTAATGTTTGTAATAATTTGTGTGTTTACTACTTTCCTTGAAGACTCCTGATATGTTGTTACAATATCAGTTGAAAAAGATTAAAATTACACATGTTCGATTTTGTTGTATAATTATTTAAATTTTAAATTTATCAAATTGATAATGTAAATGTTATTTTTAAGTTCAATATTTATATAATGTTCAACTTTTATAGCTGACAATCTAAATTGCATACAAGTAATTAACCGTGTAACCAAAAAATCTAAAAACTATATAAGCACAGATTTTTAATGACGAATAATATGAACTGATATCTGTTTCATAAAAACCACACCAATTCTATGCGTTTAAATTGTAGCTATATTTTTCTACCAAAGATTCTAAAAACATATTAATTTGTAGTTCGTAATAATATGTAAAAAATAAAAAATATACCTACGTTCTTTCTTAGAAGGTATTGCATCACCTTCCCCCATATAGAACATACAACATATAAATAACATATGAATATGCTTAGCCATTTTTGTAGGTACTGACGCAATACATTAATAATAAAGATGAAACTATAAAAGATTAAGTAAAAATTTAAATAAAAGTTGTTCGACAACAGCATTTAAAGCGCTATTCTGGGTTAAACATTTGCATCTATTGCAACTAAGTAAACCATCTGGGAAATAGTAGTATGTAAATAATGTTTGGTTTCTACATAATGCTTACAGTGCGAAAAGTGATAACGTATGTCGTATGTCGTCAACAGAACTTTAGCACACACATTTTTTAACTGTGCATACTGTATTGTATTATTATTACATGGATAATATATAATTTTTTTCTACAGCAAGTGAACATACTATCTTTAAAAGAATTTGTCGAATATCAATATCTAACTTGAAGAAAAGAACGATCTGACCCTCCATCGCATTGCTTTCTTTTATATCAGTATCATAATCAAATTTTTAATCTTTCATATTTCGTAGCTGCACTTTTATACCTTTAAATAAACTTTGTATTCTTAAACTTTCAAATTTTAGATAAAATGAAAACATTTTTATGAATTACCAACACTAAATAATTTGCACATTTTTAATCCGAAATGTTTTGTCAAAATGTTTTCTACAGACGACAATAAAAACAATATAGTGGGTTAAAAACGAAGACAATTAAATTAATATACAAAATTATAGGGAAGTTCTTTTAATAATGAATTATAAATATTGATTATTTTATTAACATTTTAGATTCAAAATTTGACAATACTCATCAAAATATCGAAAACTCTCAAATTTTTTGCTGTCGAAAATTTGTAAAATTTTGTAGATAAGTATGGAACATTATACACTTGGTTTCTCATATGTAGGTCAAACTTATTGCTGTCAAGTTGCTAATTTATTAGTCTTTATTTTTTTTTTCAATTTATTAATCTTTTAGTATGTAAATCAAATATGCATTTATGCCTACATTTTAAACATATGTTGTATATTTATTGCTAAACGTGGCCTAATACAATACGTTGAATAGTTTTTTGCCAAAAAATTACATTACAAATTCTATCTTGTTTGTAACAAGATAACATATTTATTTGTCCAACCATATTTGTAGGTAAAAACAATAAATTAATAATAATGGCGGAGTTCAAATAGACTAAGCAAAAATTGTTGGACAAGTTGTTCAACAACGATATTTAAAAGGTTATTTCGAAAATAAGAATAAAAACATGTGTATCTATTGCAGATGGGTAAACGATTTGGAGAATTTTTAAAATATATTATTTGGTTGTATACATAATTCGTAGGTACTGTACAAAACTTCTTTAAAAGTTTATGTTCCAAATACTATCCGAGTTTACGTATTTTTCAATAGTGTGCATAATATTTTATTATTATTATTAGGCACATGGTTGATAAATTATTTTTGTAGAGCAATACAACATAATTTCTTGATACAATTTTAAAAGAACCTTGTCCAATCTGCAAGCATGTACAATAATACAATTTTAAGCTATACAAAAAAAAAAAATTAAAAAAATTGTTCTCAGTATAAAATATAAATTATAATTTCCTCCGATCATTAACTTAAAATATCTATACTAAGAAATCTAAGCGTTTAAAATTTTAAAATTTTTTGGTTATTGTCATAACTACTTTTGATTTTTTGTTTAAAAGTATATAATCTTAGCTATAATAGTTGAACGGTTTACACATTTAGAATTTGTAGTATTTCGAGGCTTTAAAAAATGTTGTCAGTAATTGAACTTTTAAAAAAAAATCGAGCTGATGATCTTCAATACTTCTGAGTTGCTATTATAAATCGTGAAAGGACCCTTGTAATAATAGTTCTCGTTTTAGATAAAAATGAATATATTTTTATGAATTTAGAATTCAAAATAATTTACACATTTATGATTTAAAGAGTTTTGTCAACATGTTCTACACAAACGCTAATAAACATGTATTGTGGATTAAAAACGTTGACATTTAAATTAATAAACAAAGTTTTCAGTGAGCTGTAATAATAATAAGTTATAAGTATGTAAAAAAACATAGAGATGATATTTTTAATTTTTATTAACATTTTAGATTTAAAATTTGACAAAATTCATCAAAATATCGAAAACTTGCGAATTTTTTTGTTGTTAAAAATTTGTAATTTGTGTAGCTAAGTATCGAATATTTTAAACAAGGTTTCTCATATTTAGGTCACACTGCTCTCTGTTAGTTGAAACATTATTGGTATTTTTATTTTTTATCACCTTCGTAAATATTTAGTATGCACATTAAATATGCCGCTGTGCCAAAATTCAAACAGGTGTATAATCGATGTTATACGGGGGTTATAAGGGTTATGCAGTAGGTTAAATAAGTTTTTGGCAGAAAATAACATTAAAAATTATAGCACGTATATAATATAGAATGATATACTTAAAAAGTTTCAAAATATAATATTTTAAAAACAATACGTTTTTGAATGTATTAACATTTTTAATTTGTTTTGACAGTTGAATTATAATTCTTTTAAAATGTATTTTATATTATTTCATTATAACATTTTAAATTTCATTAAAATTGCTTTATTTTGAAAGATTTAAACTCTTTTAGTTGTAAATATCAAATATACATAATACGTACAGTACAAAATTGCTCAAAAATTTTATATACCAAACAGTAACCCGTCAATTTATCGAAAACAATTGATCGCATGACAATTGTTCAAAAACGTTTGATGCAATTACAATTACTCGTAAACGACAATTGATCGAAGAGAAAAAATTAAAAACTAAAAATTAAATTATGATTATATTATTGATATTTTATTATTTAAATAAAAATGTCAAATAAAATTGCTAAATTAATAATTATATACTATTAATTAAATACATTAAAAAAAGATGTTGAACAAAATTGCTAATAAATTTGCATTTAAAAAATAAAGTCAATTAAAATCGCTAAAAAATTAAAAAAGTATGTAAAATTAAAAATTAAATTTGCAATTGAAAATTATAGGCTACTTCTAAGTAAATAATCTAAAATGAATAGATCATTAAAATCAGTGCAATTTTTTTAATTCTCTTAGTCCTATCTTGGTTAGGTTATTTTTTCTTGTTTATATAAAAACCTTTTTGTTCTAACAATCTTTTATTTTTTACACTGGTTACAAACACCAAACTCATGATGGCAAAACTTAAAATGTGTCAAAAGTATTTCAAGTAGGTACACTATAACACTGAAACGATTATAATTTTGGATTTTCCATGCACCACGTCGACATACGATATCAAATTACTATTGCGGTTGAATCCAATATTATCTTTATATCTAAGTACAAAGTGCACCACGTACGATATAAAATATTATTATTGATGTGACTCGGTGGAAACATGAAGTCGGCTGTTCTGTTATTAAAAGGTCTATGATTATATATTACTTATTCGGGTTATCGAACCATCTTGAACGACCAATTTGGTTTTTGCGAACAATTGTACTTCGATCAATTTTCGTTTGTGAGCAATAGTTTTTCGATCAAAAATTTTCGATCAATTGACATGTATCCATACCAAACATTACCTTAAAATACGCATTTTTCAATAGTGCGAATAATATTTTTTTATTATTATTAGGCACATCGTTGATAAAGTCTTATTGTAGAGCAATACAACATACTATCTTGATACAATTTTAAAAGAAACTTGTCCAATCTGCAAGCCTATATAATAATAAAATTTTAAACTACAAAAAACAATTTAAATAATTATTCTCGGTATAAATTTTAAGTCCCTACGATTACGAACTTAAAATATCTATTGAAAAAACTATGTCTGTATAATTTTTAAATTTTTTGGTTATTGTCATAACTACTTTTGAGATTTTGTTTAAAATTATATAACCTTAGCTATAAAAGTTTAATGGTTTATACATTTTGTACTAGCAAAGAATTTATAGTTTTTCGAGGTTTTAAAAAAGGGTTGTCCAATAATTGAACCTTAAAAAATAAAATCGAGATGATGTTCTTTAATATTTCTCAGTTTTTATTTTAAAACGTGAAAGAACCTTTGTATTAAAAGTTCTAATTTTAGATAAAAATGAAAATATTTTTATGAATTTAGAACTCAAAATAATTTACATATTTTTAATCTGAAATGTTTTGTGAAAATGTTCTTTTTAAAAAAACATAGAGATAATATTTTTACTATCATTTTCGATTCAAAATTTGACAAAATTCATTAAAATATCAAAAATTTGCAAATTTTTTTGCTCTTAAAAATGTGTTATTTGTGTAGCTTAGTATCGAATATTTTAAACAAGGTTTTTCATATTTAGGTCACACTACTCTTTGTTAGTTGGTACATTATTGGTATTTTTATTTTTTATCACCTTCGTAAATATTTGGTATGCAAATTATATATGCCGCTGTGCCAAAATTTAAACAGATGTATAATCGATGTTATACGAGGCCTAATGCAGTAGGTTAAATCAATTTTTACCAAAATATTACATTAAAAATATTATCGCACTTATAATATACAATTTAAAAAGTTTCAAGTATCTTTGAGTAATAATATAAAAATAAAACGATTTTGAAAGTATTAATATTTTCAATTTGCTGTGACGGATGAATCATAATGCTATTAAAATATGTTCGATTTTAGTTTTCGGATATTGTTATCATATATTTTATATTTTTTTCGGATTCTAAGTAGTACATATATTACCAAATAAGAACTTCACTATGAACATTTTGACTTTTTGTGCACAGTGAATAGGCCACAAAGTCAAAACACACCATGTTAAATGTGTTCTTCTAAATTTAATTCACCAGTAACTAATAAGTACTAATACGTGCAATTATATATAATTACTCTAAGACTAATGTTTTTGATTAAAACTTTTCATTGTATCGAAAAATTTTTTATATAAAAATTCGAAATTTATTGTTAAATTATTAACCAAAGTATACATTAATATGCTGTTACTAATATTTATAGCACAATACATTAAAGCTTTAAAAATTAATTTCTGATTTCCGATGGTTTCAATGATTTACAATCTCGTGCAGTTCTAATTGGCAATAACTTTTATAGTTTATTCTGGTGACTGTTCACAATAACACATACATTTTATACAATTAATGTTAAAAACAAGTTTTTTTATTAAATGCTTGGGTATGGGGGGCGCTACTTTTTCTATTATATAATTAATGTGACAAAAACACAATAGTTTTTTTTGATTTACTCAGTATAATAACTTTTATAAATTATACATTGAAATACGCGCCAGTGTTCAAATTTTTAATTTCAACAGTACAAATAAAACACACGGCGTTTTGTATAGGCATTTTAGGCACGCGGCTGCCATGGCTCTATTTCTCAGGTATCATGTATATAGGTTAGGCAAACTTCAAGTTTGAACCAAATATTTGAGAAACGACGTAAGTCCATACTGGGTAATTCTGAGAAAACAAGAGAATACTGTTTTTGAGCTGCCAGAGTGTTACATGGTTATTTCTATTTCATACTGATTATTTGCAGTGTAAAATCAAAATTTTTTTTGCAAATGTTCGCCCGTGATCCATTTGATAACTACCATTTTTGCCTACCATTTGATAACACATTCCACTGAGTAGCTCAATTTGTTATATTTTGTGACTTACGTCGTTTCTCAAATAGGTGGTTCACTTGCGTTTCAATATTAGTGTTTTCGGCGTGAAAATCACAAGTGTAGAACCCTCCCTGCTACATTTTTTTTTTTACAATATCATATTTTTCTAATAAGTACCTCAATTATTTCACCCACGAATTTCGGTTTCGTAAAATAAAATTTCATATCAACTTTATTTCGTTTTATACAATCTCGTCTGTTATGTATAACCACCCAAATGTTCCACGAACAATTCGGTGGCAAATGCCGAATCTACGCGACTTTCTCGTCGTTTCGTTTTTCGATCCTTATTTTTCGAAACGATGCCCGCCCATGCACATACATTCTCACGCGTTCTCGTTCGTTCGTTCACTCCTTCGCTCGCCGTGCAAAGATATCTGTGAACTATTGATTTCCGAGGGACTTCGGAGACCTTATAAATAATATAGGTTTAGTTCCACATATTTTGTGATACATCATATATATATATTATGCATATTGTATTTGCGCAGAGTTCTTCTGTATAGTTTGACCGTGAATTCCAATCGTCCGTAAACACATCGACACGAATGTAATATATGTACCGATCTATATGCGTCTGTAGCAACATTCAAAATAATATTAATTTTACTGTCTTCTGGTTTTGTCAAATAAGTTGTATATTTTTACAATAATTCCTGATTTCCTTGAACACTAAGTTGTCTTCAAACTGTCGTGCGTGGATTACATAGTCGTTGTGGCACAGGAAATAAATTGAGATACAGGTACCTGGTACATACATTTAATTTATGTTAATATTTTACCGTTTCATCATTTAAGTGGCCAAGTTTTAAATCGTTTAGCGGTAGCTAGGAGATCGAACCACAATAATGTATATATCGTATATTATGTGTTATCGTGGTACGATAAAAAAAGTTTAAAAATCTCTGATTAAGACTTATCGAAATCGAAATTTGAACAAGTCATTAAAAATTATGTTGAAAATTATTTGATTTTTTATTATTTTTAAACATTGCGTACCATTTAAGGTGGATTGGAATGTACAATTCGTGAAGAAGCCACATTGCTGTATAAACGTATAATATATAATATGTACAATGTTTGTTTTATTATCATTATTATACTTATTATTCTGTAATTATTATCTTATATAAATTTAATTGTGTCATTGTATCAATTATTTAAATTATATATTATTGTATTATGTTAAACTGTTGTCCAGCCCGTTAACAAATAAATAAATCAATAAATACCCAGCAAACTCCAGTTTTGTTGTATATATATATTATTATTAATTGTACAATGGGTATTAGGTTTTTTTGCTATTAAGTGCAGTACCTATACTTATTATTTTTCCTACGACCTACCTATATCGTATTTTGAACAAACTGAAATATTATTTATGACTGCCAAATGACCGCCATAAAAACTTTTCCTGAGTATCCCAATGTTCCGGTCCCACTGTTCTATGTTACCTATAATAAACGTTCGGCGGTTTAAAAACCATATATTATTTTGTTGTTGTATTTCATCGAAATATCGTGTGCGTGGTGTCAAATATTTACGATGAGGCCAATAATATTATAGGGCCCATCGAGGTTAGTAAAATACATAATAATGATCATATAACCATCGGATAGTATAATACTTATCATAGAATTGTCGTTTTTATTGTCGCCCTATAACTACGATAGTTACATATTTTGTGGCTTCACTGTATTTGTACCTTTAACATGTTTCGTTATTATTGTCGCCGTCAAGTGTACATCGACGATTAAACTTTTAATTGCGTTTCTAGCATTGATACCGCTAATGTGTACTAACACAATATTATTGTATGGCAAAAGCGAGTGTTAATACGTTAAATCATAATATACTTTACAAATATTAACAAACGCCTTATCTACCTTTTGTCCTACGTATTTTAACGTCGTTTAAACATTGGTATTCGGGAGGAAAATATGCTTTCTTAGAGGTATTTGACGGAAATGACTAATTTTAAAATACATATTTTTTTTTTATCGTAGCTCAATAGATCGATCTCGAGTATTCAAATGTATTGCAATTTTATGCTTAATAATATATCAAAAATATTATTGTACAATAGGTCTGCAGTTTTGTTCGTGCGTACTACTGTATTCAAGAGCGTAGCTATGTATTTCATTGGGAAGGGGGGGGGGCAACCGAGTGTATTTTTAAATGGTTACTTCAATTTAAAATTCGTTCAATAGGCATAAATGTATTTTTTAGCTATGCAACAAGGAAGGAATTTCCAGGGGGGCAACCCTTGGCTGCAGTGTACACGCAGCATTTTTGGACTGCACTCGCTAATAAATTCTCGTTCGTCATAACACATAACAATATGCAGGATGTTGATTAGTTGGATAATGACGAATTGAGAATATTTTAGAACAGTTTTTTAAAAATTATATATTATATAACTATTTAACATCATAGCATACGATAGATTAAAAAATTGCACCAAAATATTATACTCCAAAAACATCTTGGTATACACACCGTGCCGTTACTTAGGACGGATTATTATTGTTTTTTTTTTTTTAATAATAATTTAATCTGTACCAACAGGGCGTCATCACGTCAAAGTGTTGGTTTAGTAGTTTTAGATGTTCTTATCCTTATGTACTACAGAAAAGGTATTTTATCCTCTCAGAAATGTGTGTCGAGATAATATATATATTTCAACAAGCAAAATATTCTGACCACCTCCGATCTACATAATAATATACCCATTACCTATTATATAATACTGTTCACCGTATTATAATATTTGAGTACGTTTCATTAAATGGTATATCTGTATAATTATGTTTGCAATCGAACGAAATAAAACCGCAAAACAAACAACGTATAATATGACAAAGTTCCACTTGACATTCACACCGTGGTTTTCACCGAAACCGATTATGCGTATTATATTTGTCTGAAATAGCAAGACTCGAAATTATTGTTATTCGACTCTGTCGAATGTTCAACAACCGTGCACAGGGAACAGCTTTCAGACTTTTGTAAACAAATATCGATTTCGGCTCACGGTTTTGTTTCAGTGTACGTGAAACGTCGTAGAAACCGAGAGCTATCCGAATGCACCCACAATGCCCGGTACGGTGCATACATGATTTACTCGGATCAGCGGACATTGAAAATCCAGAATTTATTTTGCAAGTCCGATCGTCGCTGTCGACCAAAGCCGATCTGTAAACGAGTCCGAACCGAATACATATAATACGACGTAATGTTTAAATGTACCTAATCGTGTGCAACAAAAACACGATTCGACGGCGATGACTGACGATGAGCGTGTGCATGTGCGACGAGTGTACGACAAAATAATAAATGATTTGTGATGTGTGGGTCTCGAGTTACATAATATTGTAAGGTTCGAAAACGATTTACAAGTATATAATACGTAAAATAATAAAATAATAGTAAAATGCGTGAGACAAACAACGACAGCAATGCGCGATCATCGACCGATGGACATGAGCTGCGGCAACCTGCTGCACATCCCCGACGAAACGTTCAGTTCGTAATGTCATGGCGACCGTAATAATTATAAACAGTTAATTATGTAACATTATATAATACTATTCGGTGGACGAGAGTAAAGTTTGATAATACGTACGCACTTGACCTCTGGCCCGATCGGAATTTCACATTACTACGATAGAAACGTACAATATGATTAATGTATACAGGACGATTCACTATTCATCAAATATTCTCACCCCTATTTTAACCGTACAAATGGCTATTGTTTCATAATTCTGATTTATGGAACTTTTAAATGTGTCATATTTTCAAGCGCTTGAATTTTTTATGCCATCGCGACCCTTTAATTGTAGATAATCGGGGGTTATCGTTCGAACAAAAATGAGCAGGTCGCGTAGAAATAATTCAAATATTTACGTAATAATTCAAAGACACTCTTCAAATATTCAATAAAAATCTTGGTATTTTAAAATATACATAGTCTAAATGATTAGGTACCGAAATACATAGGTGATAGTAGGTATATGCCAATATATTATTATGGTTATTAAGACGATATAATACGTACTAGAAATGTCTAACAATTTTGAATTCAAATAAATTCACGACCAGTGACAACTAGGGGAAATCATGATCGGTGAATCACTCTGTGTGCACGGTATCGGCATGTGTGATAGGTACAACGCCAATCAACGAAGATAATATACATTTATTATTCGATTATTATTCGTGAAATATGCTTAATTAACGCTGCTTATCCGACAATCGAGTTCGTTGATCTTTCCCCAATACACAATCATGTGAGATGTGTATACCTGTACTCCTCACTCGGACATTATTGAATTACAATATTTTATTTGATCAGTATTGTAAAAAAATTATTTCAACTGCCCACGGGGCATGAAATTTTGATAGTTTTGTATTGCAGAAGTGCTACAAAACCATAACAATGTAAAAAACTTTTTTTTAATAAAATTACTAATTACCGAGTCTTAATTAACGAGAAATACTTCGTCGTTAACATCATTCGAATTGCAATTTTACTCATTCGTTGTATTTAATATAATTAATCTATATCAAAATTATGCATACTGCTCAAAATCCACAACCATCACTGCGTTTAGACTAAATCTAAAATTGAAGTGTACAACACTCGCACTCAACTGAAGTATAATTAATGTAAAATTAACGAATTTATTTTTTAGAGTTTACTCTAAACAATAAAGTAGGTATATACAATGAGTAGGGTATGACATTAGATTTATCGTTCTTGTGAATAAATAATTTTTTAAAAAATGATTAAACAAAGCACAAAAGACAATTGGTATATTATTAGTTTAATTTGTTTAAAGTTTTTCTTATAGCTAAATATTCGTAAAGAAACTTTTATAATGTGACACAACTCACGAAAGCTCAAAATAAAACTTTTTATATGGTTATGATATTACTTGAGTATCTTATCGGTAAAGTTTAATACGTATACATTATCCAAAAAATGAAAAATAAAAACAACGTTTATCATTTATTACAAGTAATTGGACAGGCACGTCTCACGTAAAAGTAAGAGGAGTTTTGTGTCTTTAACGATACTTTGAAAACTCGGAAAACAAACGCGACACAGTTTTTGACTTCGTTATTACCAATTGCAGTTATTATACATTTTTAATTTCTGTTAAAATTTAAATTCAAACACAAAGTAAGTTTCAATGTTTAATCCGAATAATTTGTTAAAATGTTTTTAATCGGGAGTCGAAGAGTAATGTTTCATACAAAAATCGTTGTTTTACAATTAATAAAACATAGGTATATTAGCTTCACACTTACTGGAAAACATGTAAGTACGTATACATTTTTTTTTTTTATCTATTTTGTACTAATTATCAACTGCAGGTCAATAGAAAACTTCAATATCTCATTCTTATCCATTTTTATTGTGGTTATGTAATGTTTATCATATTTTAATTGTTTGTTTTTACTAACATTGTTATCGACTGTTTGTTTTAATATTAATTGATTTTTGTATCATAACCTTTGGCACATTCATATAAATTAAAAAGGTTTTCCAATACTTATATTTATTTAGCACAACAAATGTTTTTATGTAATTAACTGTTAAATATTTTAATTTGTGATACTTCCATTCGATAACATTCGGAGGACTTGTGCTTAACTACTATGTCGTAGCATAATATTAGGGTGCAATATTATAGTTATACTATAACTGTATTCAGTAATTCCTAACTATGGTCACATCGAATTTTAATCGCCTGTCTTCAGTCTTGTACCCTTGTTAATTTTGTTGTTGGACAGCCGTTGCAGTCAAACCAGTTCGATAAATATTAGTAGTTAATTTGTGGTCACATTATTATTATTTACGCATTACATGCAAATTTGTATGAATAATAATAATTAATTCCCAGATCTCGATTCGTACTTAACACTTGAGCCGCCTCCACTGTAAAGTATTTCTATATAAAAACTGATCAGGCGACAAAGTACTATACAGCTATTATAATACAAAATGTATATATATTGGTCAAATTTTAGAAATTGAGACGGCGCTCCCGGGGTCCGTTATTTCGAACGTTCTGTATAAACGCGAGGGACATTAATATATTGCATGTAGTCGCTTGATTACGTTTTCGGTTGAGACGAGACGAACAGCAAAAACTTTTGAGAGTGTTTAATCCGGCGGAGACTACTAATATTTAGGACACACCGAGCGTACGATAACGTGCTTTACGATGCGATTTGTTCGCACTTGTAATTCGCACGCGATTTACACAGGTGCGGTGTTTATAAGTTTCGAGATATATATAGGTACCTAAGCTTTGGCTCTTGCTCTATCCTTCTACTTCTTAAGATTATTAATATTATCACTATATTGTCGTCATCGCCACCGTCCATGTCATGTTACTGTTTATTTTACATGCATAACATATAATATACTGCATTGTTTCCTATACACTGGTGACGATAACAATATATTATGTTTTCATACACTGGTTTGTTCAGAGGAACCTGACACCTGCTGCATGTACCTATAACCTGCACGACGTACTCGGTATACGCATATGTACGTTATGATTTATATCAACGGCGTCGGATCGTCCAGATTGTCCATATAATATTATATACCTATACATTGTACATGGAATATTTTCATGTTTAAATGTGTAGGCGTTAATGTGTGTTTTCGTTATTATTTTTGTCGCTGTACAGCCGCCAGAAAGTACACCGGATGTACGCGGTGGTTTACCAAACATGCACTACCCCATTTCACCCTTTTATTAATGAATTATTCACATATACTCTGATAAATCATTAATGGAACTTTTAAGTACCTATTCTTAAAGACCAAATTTACAAATACCTACTTAGATTTTTCTATACACTACAACATTAAAAAAAAAATCATCTCCTTAAAAATGTACTATACAAAAATGTGTGATTTTCATCTAAAAAAAAAGAAATTTGAATCGTTACCGGACACCTACAATTTCATAAAATATCTATATTTAAAAGTCAGAATTTTAATGAATTTATTTTCAAAGGAAAAATGGAGGCAAGTAGAGTATATTATGTTCACCCTACCAACTTGATGAATGCTATAGGTTAGGTTAGGCAATAATAATACTTACAGTGATTCTAGTATACTATAGTACTATTAGTACTGCTTACACGCGATGGATATTTTCAATTTATAACGAATTGTGTTTTCTAAACAATCTTCACCCATTTATATACATTATATACGATAAACCTATCAGCGTGATATTATATACTCAGAATATTATAGTAATAATATAGTCTAAAACACTGTAAAAGAAAACGGTGCAGTTAACAGCTTTGTGTATTGTACACATAATTATTCTAATTTAGCCCTTCTTTTAACACTGATTGCTCCAAATTATAAATAAATAATTTGATACTCGCGTTTCATACACTAGGTAAATTAAAGGTATATCGTATATTATGTAATAGCAACTGTAAAATATCAAAAACATGACATTAATCATTACAGGGCTTCGACTGCGGTCCGTCAAAGAGTATTAAAATATATGCGATTCAAGTTGACCTCAACTATAATACAAAGATAATTTCCAAATAGTGTTAAGTATAGACTTATTATTGTGATTGCAGTAAACAGTATTATTGCGAGGAAGAAGACTTATGACAGACGTAGAGCTAAACAATCAGTCTTGAAACTTTAAAAAAAAAAAAAAAACGCAAACCATTCACAATAATTATCATAATATTTATACGAGTAGGTTACAACAACAGTGCCGATCGTAAGACTCGGTGACGTATGTTTTTGTAAGTGTGCGTGTTACAGAAATGACGTCAATCGTAATTTCACATAATAATAATAATAATGTTATTATGTATGCACCGTTATGAACGGTTCCATCGATTTTTCGCCAAAGTTCGTTATACAATTGTTGGGAAAACCACGATTTTCCTACAGGTAAGCGGTTTGCAAACCGCTTTTGAGTCGATCGAATATTAATCGTATCACGCACAATCGTCACGATAGTTAGTAGTTAGTAGTTAGTACCTGCAATGAAATCAATAAAAGAATAATACGTGTTTTCAAGGTCATTGTGGCGGTCGTACTTACACCTCGCCTAACCCGGCCGCCCACAAGAATATTATTACCACGATATAATATTAATATTATATAATTGTTTAATGTTATTACTTATTGGTACGACTCAAGCTGTCGACGAGATTTGTAACTTTGTGAGCGAGACGTTATAGTAGGTGCACACGATTTGTAGACGTCCCCGCGGGCTGCAATACAATGTAATACGTATTAATAAATTTTATGTTAAACGTAAAATTTCTCTTCCCCGTCCGAAACGTGATTTCCGAAATAAATCGATTGTCTGTCGGAAAAACGTGCGCTGATTGATGTCAGATAAAAAAAATAGTATTTTTTTCCGGCTAGCACGCTATGCATGGAACGCAAAGCGTCGAGTAACAAATCTTTGATAGTAAATAATGACAATATTATTATTATTTCCCATCATTCGACATACCTACCCATGAACCTTAATATTTTATACTCTTGTGCATGTTTACTGGCATTGTGGAAAATTCGATCGATGCAAAAATTACAACTGCAATATTTCCTCGTGCAGGTATATTGAGCTAGAAAGGTATTAGTATAATATAGTCTGCGACGCAAAATCACGTGCCCAACGTCAATTCCTGATATTTACTAATATTAATATACTGCTAAATGAGTGCTAATAACCTTACTGAATCGAATTGTTTAAACAATCATTCAGAGGTGTCACGACTAATCGTGTTTGTTTGTGAATGGTGTATTTTATTTAAATATTTGCTTATAATATAGTACATTTTTATGATCATTTTAGATTCCGAAAGGAGCGATGAATGTATTGGTTTTACGATGATGCAAGTTTTTTATTTTTTTTTATTTTTTGGTGTCTGTCATCAAGTTTTGGGACGGTAAAAGTGCTTCGATTTTCTTCAACAGCATCTTATATGTATATTTATGTTATTTTTATTTATTCTTCAAGGAGATAATTGGCCCCATTGAACATGTCCAGTTAGTACTTTAGGGGGTCAAGAGAAAAAAATTCCTAATAGTTTTCAAAAGCGCCAGAAAAAAACAAACAAAAATTTAAGGGAAACGGGAATTTTTAAGGAAAACCCGTTTTCGAAAAAAATATATTTTAGTTTTTAGTACAGGTACCTTTAAAAAAAATTACCAAGGATACATGAAATTTTCAATTTTTAAAAATGAAATAACGCTCTTCTTGTATACACTAACCATGTTTCATTGTACTTTTAAATATTTTAATAGGTTTTATTATAATGGTGATTAAAGCACCAATATTTGGACTTTCGCGACGTTTAGCATAATTTTAGCATTATAATATTATGTCTGACGTTTAAATGCGTGTTATGTGTGCCCATCTAAATATAGATGAACGAAAAGAACCCGTCGCCGTGAAGCGAACAATAATAATAATTAGCGCTAAATAACAAGCTTATAAGTGTGTGTGTTGCCTATATTTAGCAATGACATTTTTTGTCGACGATGACTTCACGAATCTTATATTGTATTATATTTTAAAAATACGATATACCAGAGTGTTATTCTAATTACAATAAAGTATAATTACTACGTATATTTTATTTTCAAAATATCATTCATGACGCGTATGATTGCTGTGTTGTGCGATTCACGAGCGTTTATCTATTGTTTGATGTATTAAAAATCATATTTATTAATAATATACATAGTGTAACGGAAAAAACTGACAAACGTTGCAAATAGTAATTAGCCAACTTTACAGTTCCACAGTAAAAATAATTAATATACCAATATGTTAATTATTATATGCTGTACCCAGCTGTAAATCCTTTATACACATAAATATATCTCGTATTGATGAGAACAAGAGTCAATCGATACTAAATACTGTGATACGTACTACGTCAGTTTTTGATGCACACCCTGTGGAGTAGTAGCGTACATAATACACACGTACGTAACAATTTTATCGCTAATATTTTCTAGAATTTTCAATGGTTTACGTAATAATCTAATTAGCGAATTGCGCACATAATAATTTAAATTACGAGCACATAATTAGTATAGTGCAATGTCTGTGTGCACACAGTCGTCCCGCGAATCGTAGGCACCCGCCGCCGTCGCAAATCTTGTTGTACTTCAGAATATTTCAGTATGGGTATATGTACAGGACCGACATTAGCATTATGTATTGTAAAAAAATTTTCAATAAGCTTATCGTGAAAACATGTCACGTCGAATATGCAAATGGTACTCAGACGACGCGAGCAGTTAAAAGTATTGTGCTGAGAAACGATCGTTTTCGCAAACGTCTCCTATATTATAATCATATATTATGAATTCGAGTAGCGTTTAAATCACGTACATTATCCCCACCCCTCCCCATTCCCCGATTTGGGTTTTGCAATATTTTCTTGGCGCCAGTAATTAGTGCTCAATTTCTGTGAATTGCTGACCAGCTTTTTATAATTCCAGCTCTGGGTAACGTTACCCCAGCCCCACCCGGAGAAAAATCGATTTCCCGGGAAAACTAATAGAGCAGGACTTATAAAAATCTGGTCACAAATCCACAGGAATTGAGTACTAATTATTGGCGCAATGAAAATTGCAAAAGTGCGATTGGGGGAGGGGGTGGGACAATGTACGTGTTTAAATTTAATTAAGCGTAAAACGTGTTAGACCATAAATACCCAATATGGTGTAAACTGTAACCTGTGTATAAAATGTTTAATTAGTGATGTTTTTTAAAGTTACTAAATTTTATTGAAAAACTATGATTACGCATTACGATTTTAAAACAGTAACTATATAAACATCAAGATTATTTTTACACTCATAATCCACAAAAGTGTTAATGTTTTCAAAAATATTATTTCTATATGATTTTCAGATCTTCATTTATCGAAATTATTACAATTTTTTAATTTTTACAGCATACATTTTTAATTTCTAATCCTAAAGCAGATTTTTTTCTTATATAATTTTGATGTATTGATTATATAATATATATTATGAACTATAAACATGAATTTTGAACAAGTATTTAATGAGTGATAAATATTTAAAGTCGATGAGCAGATTAGTAGACACTAGAGAAACATTTTGCGGAGTTTCCTTATGTCACTCCATTTCACGTCTTCACATACCTATGAAAACTATGAATACATATTACTAATTTACTAAACTTGTTCAAAATTCAAAATGCCGTCAAAACTCGCAGAAAATATATTCTGCTCTGGAATATTTTTAAGACTTAAATGTCATAAAATATCTCATCTTAAAAAAAAACTCTTTAAGTCATTACAGTAATATTAGACTATTGCGCAAGCGCTAGACGTATTTTATTTATTACTAAAAATCGAATTCGATTTGTCTATACCCAACAATAACATCACAGGATTTAAAAGACATTAGATAGAAAAAATCATTATTAATATTTTGTATGAGGGGATGAACACAGCAAACTCACATCCTTTTTGCATCTACCAATTAATATGAGTCCTGATGTTGATATCTTATTGACTAATCTACATCATCGGCCACCACTATGGTAATGCATAGTGATATAATACCGACGAAAATAATAGCATATATTCACCTATTTTATCAAACAGCTGATAAAATTATGAATATCATAATTTGATAGTGTGTCTGTACTCGAAGTTCCGGTTAGAATATTACTATTATAATTTGACATGCATGCAACTGTGCAAGACAATGCGATTAAATTGCCATCCAGACAATAACGCATAAACTTGTGCATTTGTGCCATACTTATTTGGTATCGAAATAATTGTGCGGTATAAAGGTTTAAATTATACCAACCTAAATTTATATTTTACGCGTAATTTTGAAGAAAAAATCATATTTTTCGATGCGCATAATAATTGAAAATCTTTTCTTCGCATTTCCATTTCACGTTTTTAATAATTGACGAACATGCGCATGGTTGATTGGCGTGCAAACAAATAGTTTGAATAAAATTGTATATTTTGCAACTGCAACGATAAGGTGGTTAAAATTATTTATTTTACTGGTTACAGTTTGTTATTTTTGTGCCTTATAAAAATATTTTTTAAATGCTGTTAACTATATAGTCGTCATTATATTTTGTTCGACTTCATGACTCGAAAGTGTATTATATTTACAGAACAGATAACGCACCTACCTAATGTACAAGATATATATTTTTTTTAATTATAATAGTTGCTGGTTCGATGATCATCGTATTTATTTGTGAATCCCGCGTGTAATCGATACGGAAAATAAGCTCTGTAATTTCGTGCATGGTTAAGCGCCAATTAAGTCGATTAAAACATATATACCTCCACTGAATCCACTTTACCCTAATCTCAACCAGTGTCAATACATAATATTGTATATAATTCTCGATTGTCGAAATTATTGTCTCCGACCCGGCCGCTATGATTTGTTTTAATGAATTATCTAGTACCTGGGTATTTGATAACTCACTCTTGTAACGATCGAAAATCACTCACGGCTATAATAATACACTAATATTTAATAATTATATAATATTTAGGTATACATTAAGTATATTTGCAGAATGTGATATCTCCTGACTTCGATGATCGTTTGTTCTACAACTTCCTAATGTTATAAACTACCTCCACGGTACTCGTTACAAGCCCGAAAAAAAAGCTTGTACTTATAAAATACTAAATCACAGAATATATTTACATTTTTTTCATCGCACCTAACTTTAACAAAATGAATACATACGAAACGTTGTCGTTTTCAAACAATAATAATTTCTCGGTTTAAAGAAAGTTATCTTATTTTGAAAAAAACAAATATTCCGGTATTTTTGATATTTTTTAACTGATCAATAATAATATCTGAAAACTGTCGCCTTATTATAGAAGTGACGTAAAATGTGTTGGATTAAAGTCATAATTAACTGTAGGTATTACGCTTATTCGGCAACCTCAAAGCTGCCTCGGTGCAGTTTATCTTGAGTATTTTCGTCTTATTTTAAATAGTTACTAATTTAGTGCTTCTGTAAGTGGAGACTGATACATCCAACCAATATTATTAGTCCACATTAACCTAAACATTTAAGTTCTTCAACGCTAAAGTTTGTCCTTGATGGAAAACATCATTACAAATGTATGCAATTTAGTCTTCCGTGCAAATGTATTCATTGCTCTGTTTTCGACGTCAAACCGCATAATTATTATTTCAAATATCCGTAAATACATAGAAACATTAATTGATTAACAACCGTTAATAGTAAAAATGGGAAACAAAAAAAAGACTTAAGAATATAATATAAAACTAAAAAAAGATCATTTAAGTTTGAATCATATAATATATGTTTTATGATTATAGATATACAAACTATACCTATGGTTTTTAATAATTGGAACTTTTTCGTAGTTTTTTTCATTTATATTTAGGAAACTATTAAAACAATGTCTGATGTTTTTATTGGATTGTTGTTGGTGGGCAAACTCAAACTATCAGGAATTTAAATACTAAGAGCATATGAGCAAATAACAGTGGTTGGATAAAAAGATTTAAAACTAACAAAATATTGTTTTATTTGTTTAAAAACAATGGTATATTGCCATATTGGTATGTATTTTATTAGTTCAAGTCAGTTGCGATGAAAAAATGTCAATATTCTTATCTAATCTTTTATAAGTACGCTTTAATTTTAACATAATAACGGTATCATCAAATATAATATGAACTGTTGTTTCTAAACCACTTATTAATTACTGTATTTATATAATACAATAAATAGTTGTATACTTTTGTTTGTTTATAATAAATTACTTTTCGAGTCGTATTGATTACCATCTAGCTATATGACTGACTTTGTATGCGCACAACCTAAGTGGGTGGTAATATCGTTTGTTTGTCTTATTTACGACCTATACATGTACATAGACAACCCGCAATCAGTATGTGTTATATATATATATATATATATATATATATATATTACGTATATTGAAATATTAACAAATAACATGTGCACACCCGCGTTAATGGGAAGCCATTTAGCAGCACCTCCAGACTACGGAATTCTCATTTTATAATATTAGAAGATCTCAGAGCCGGCAATTTCTTTTGAGTTTTCTCCAGACTGTTTCTGGAAGTGACATGCAAGGGGATCGATATTGGTTTATATTCGTACTCGTATCGCTACGAGAGTTTAATTTACTAATGAATTACAAATATTGTGTTTTAACTAGCAAATGTATTGAGATTTGAGAACAATTTTTTTAAGTCTTTATGAAAATGACTATTACATACCATTTTGAAAAGTTTAATTGACGCAGGCGGGTGAACTAAAACATTGAAATGCTCTGAGATGTTTTATTTTTGAGGTCCTTTCCGCACCCCATCGTTGCATTTATGTCGTCCTTACAACTTCCTTTTAAGGATTTGGAAAAAAATGTCTATACCTAAATCTGATTAATAAAATTTATTTTTTGGTTTTTATACTTGAAATTTGAACACTAGGCTTCCTTCTGGTAATGTTCTAAACCATATAATACCATATATAACCACATATATGTACTTAATGAGATCGTTTCCACAAATGGTCCTTGTTTATCAAGTTTTTTTTCTCATCACAGACTGTGATTAACTACTTTTTAGTACTATTATTTGTTTTTATTATTTTTAAAAAAAAATTTAAGCTATATGGACACTGTCTATCTTTTTTATTATTTTGTTTCCGATATTTATTAGTTACCAGAACGCAATATTGCAATGAATTTATCATTATAATTATTTTGATACCTAGTGAATTACTTCAAATATGTATTTTAACTATAATGAGAGCACATTTAATTTGAATTTGTTTTGGGAATTTGCTATTTAAGTATTTTTACAATAAAAATTAAAATGATGTAATGATTATCAAAATACAATTTGTGTGACAGATAAATATCACATAAACACTGCAGTGTATGCTAATGTGGAATGTACATGACATTTACATATTATTAAAACACGTAAATTATCGATCGGTTGTATTATAGCCAGCGAGGCGTGTCGCATCGGTGAATGAATGTCGGGAAAATGTCATGGTTATTCAGATATGAATAGAATACCTATTATAGGTAAAAGTTTTCATAATGTTCAAAATTTGCATTCCTGACTCCCTAGCCCATTTTTCCGGAACTTTTAACCCGAGTACACTAACACTTTGAGGTGGAAAAATTGTTGGCGAATCCTGAAACAAAAATAAATATAATGATAGGTTTAATGATTTATTTTCATAACGAATAATCATTTTTTACAGTGATGGCACAAATAATACAACGTTTTGATTTTGAAAAACCATTACCTCATAATACACCGTACACAGTTAGTTATTTAAAATTAAAATTTAATTACTCGTATTCAACATAACTATAAATGTGTTAATCTGGTCACAATAATTAGTTCATAATTAAGTTTCATAATAATATTATAAAATATAATATGTGTATTGTTAAACTAGTAATTACTATCCTTATTAATTGTAATCAAAGTATATATTGTATTATTTATCACGAAATTAGTTGAACTGTAAATAGTGTGATTGCTATAGATTTATAATAAATAAATTGTATATTTTTTTATTATGATACTCATATTTAAATTAGCATCTTTTTTCAACTTCATTTTATTTCTTCTGTGTCGTTGTAATGCCGTATATGATGGCTAGACGATGTTACTTAATTACTATTATCCTTATTATTATTACTCTAATCTCGTTATATTATAATAGCGCATTGTATGTCATTGTATGACATAATACGTCCGTAAGCAGAACATAGTTTAAAAAAAAAAACAAAAAAATAATGATGAATTTACGGACCTCCTAGAAAACGCGTCACATGCTTGTAGTAGTATAATATTGTAGATACACAATAATTATTATATAAGTACCGATGGCTGATGGGTGGATGTATATGTCTATCAAGTACGGACTACAAATAATATTATGTGTTTATTAACCGTTATAGGTCAGGTTATATTAGTAACCAATTAAAATTAATAGACATTGTTGAATGTAATTGTGTAGTTTTCAAATTTATTTTGCTAATTATCCAGGGACTGAAATTTATCCCTTTTAAATGAAAACTAAAACTACATTTATAAAAAGTTAGATAACCAGTTTATGTTTATATTATATTATATACAATGCATTTATACTGCGTAATATTTCTCGTTATAACTATTAGTTTTGTATAACACAATGATTTTTCTACTATAATACCTAAAACAAAAATATGATATCGTAAATTTGTGAAAGTTCATAAAATAATGTGGAAGTTAAAGTAGTATATGGTTAGGCATTGTTTAAGCGGGAATAACTAAACACCATATTAGACATATTTCACTGAACATGACCATATAGAACCCTCCTCTCCCGCGTGCAATCAAAAATCTATATGTACCTACGCTTGTATATAATCACTAAAAGTGTAGTTGTCTACAGGTCCAAATTATAAGTTTTTTTTTTGTTTTGACCCTATTATCCACGCCCAACGGTTCGAAACTAATTGTATTTATTATGAAAATGTTAGAAACTAAATTAAAATCACTATGATTTGAAGAAATAGTGCACCCCATACAACTACACACTGATATTAAAATAGTTACATTTAAGTACTTTGTACATTGAGCAACAGAACAATCCATGCTAATTTTGTATTCCAACCTAAACTCTACTAGTAGTGTGAAGGTGGATGCTAATTATCTAAGGCCAATTTTAAGATCCATACATGGTGCTAATTTCTTCAAATTCTCTCCATAATTCTTTGTTCCGATGTGTGAATACAATTATTTATTTATATAGTAATGAGCATGTCCTGCGTATAATGAAATTGGCCAATATTCGGACCATCATTCTTAAATACGTATATTATTTTGATTTATTTTGTTACGTCATAATAATTGTCAAATCGCAATAATACATTGACATTATTGTTCATAATATGTTTAAATATTTTATTGCCTGTTTTATAATGTGTGAAAAGGGTCAGAAAAGGGAATTATAATAAATAAATTACCACATCACTATGAGAATGTGATTTCGATTTTTTTTTTTAAATTGTATTGATACCGTGGTATATTACCACGTACTATACCATGTAATAATATTAATTAATTATGTTGTTATATAGAAAATAAAAATGAGAAACGAGTTAATTATGTGATATAAAATCGAATATAGTTAAACATTTAATTTATTTAAACACCTATACAGTATACATTCGATACGTCATTATCATATCATAATTTAACGATGGATTCTCGTACCAATTCGTATTCATTTGTTATTTTCTCCAAACTACAATCAAATTAAACATGATATTTATCATTCCCGCTGAAGAGTTGTTTATCATTCACCGCTCTCTCGATCTCCGACCCCTACGGTATCCAGTGGCATTTTAATCATCTGATTCCGATATAAATTGTATTATATTCAAATAATATTATTATGTCGGCTCCGTTTTAAGATCTCCAATAATTGTACTAATTGTCTGTTCATCAATATTTAGGTTTGATTATTCGATGAATATAGTATTATTTTTTAAGCTTATCAAATTTCCTTCGACACCGTTCGTTTGTTTTGTGTTGTAATTTGGTTTTGTATGTTGCGATAAATATTCAACTCTAATTTCTCTTTGTGTGCAGTTATTTGACTTTAGGTAAAATCGATGGAAGCCCTAAACGCTCATAAAATAAACGGATTGGAGCTTATATTAGGCGTAAGTCCAAACGTTTCGCGCCGTTCGGACAAAGCGATTTGTTATTTACTTCCATGTGCTCCACGTCGGTTTTATTGAGTACCCGACGACGTTAAAGAAGCGTGCGATGATATATTGAGCAATAACATAGAACACGATAACGGGAAGCAGAAAAAAAATATTGCGCACTAAATAATATAATATAATATAATCCCGAGTTTACAACTCCACACGCCTTACGACAATTTATTGCCGTGTCGACGACCAATTAACTTTAAAATCGTCTTACGGCGTAGACGATAAGACGTCCGCGCCATAATTATTATGCTTCGGCACAGGTACCCACTTATTGAGTCATGGTGGTCGACAATATTACGTTGTGTCAAAATATCTTATTAGATGTGGCATACCCGATTATGCATACACGGTCGTGGGCTTGTTGTTTTCAATGTTTTTCTTCTAAAAATATATTTTGAAATGACATTTTTCCCATCCAACCTTACCCCTGAAGTGATGTAATATGAGTATTTATATACACAGGGACCCTAAGTTTGACCCGAAGGTCACCCCCATTTTTTTTTCTTTTGATAGTGAATTTATTAGAGTTCTGATTTTTAGAATCTTCAAGTAGGTATGGGCTCCACTTAAGGATCATATTTTCAATTATTTAGATTTTAAGACCACAAAATGTCCTGTGGCTATAAAATATCATTTTTTTCAAACGATAAACGACCTTTTTTACCGTAAATTGTTAAGCAGGTGGTTTTTTTTGAAAATGTAGATGTATATAAATCAACGTTTGAACGAGTAGTTTCTGAGTGATTAAAATTTATAAACCAATGTTTAGTCCATAAAATAATTTTACAAAAATACAAAAAAAAAATGTAATATGAGAAAAAGTAATTACAATATTATACAAAGTAATGATTTTTTTACAAAATATTATAAAATGTTATTATATTAATATTAATTGACTCGATAAATTCCATATCGTCATAGACACACAGCTGATTTACTCAAAAACTACTCGTTAGAATTTAAATTTAGATATATCAACAATCACAATCTCAGAAAAAAAATTGAGATTTTTATTTGAAAAGAAGGACACAACTTGTATGGTATAAAAAGTCTAATTATTTTAAAATATGGTCATAAAGTATATTTAAGTATATTTCAAAATTTGAATTAACAGACGTGAGCATGTTTCGTTTATCACCCTGTATATATGCTAATTCCGAACCGGAGCATAGAACATAATGCCGTTGCGATGTTATTTAGTAATTACAAAATTGTTGTTGAGCGAATTGTAACGATTTTTTTTAAGTGCTTCGAAATGTCCCCGGGCTCAGTTTTTGTGGATTATTTAAACGTTATAATAAACTTCTAAGTATTAAAATACCGACATTTGTAAATGTTATTAAGCATCACATAAACATTATATTATTAGACAATCGGTTGCTAATTGCAAAATCTATTCAATACAATGTCTGCATAAATTAAATCGAGACTTGTAATATTGTGCATTTGAAAACAAAATATAAACAATTTATATTCAACAATTTCAAATATCACAAAATTAAAACGAATACATTGAAATGATCCGAAATGTTTTGAAATTATAATATCATATCTACCCACTTGTACTTAATAAAATGAAAAGTCTACAATTATTCCTTTCTAAATTTCAATAAAAAATATTTTGTATAAGATTTTTGGTGTTGCGTAAATATTTATATCTTTGTTTGATTTTTGTTTTAATACTATTTAAGTTAAAATAATATGTAGTGAAACATTATTTTTTTCGGTGAAGCGTGAACATTTTATTTGCGTATTTTAAAAATTTAAACATATTAGCCACCCCCTCAAAACAAAAATTACAAGATTTTCGTCTATGGTTTAGTGCGCTTAAAATAAAATTCTTATTTATTCGATGTACGGATGAGAGTTCTGTTACAATCATTATACACATATTGTGGAACAGAATTAACATACGCGCGATACATTGTACAATATTAAGTTGAATATGATGAGACTAACCTAAAAAAAAATTTAGAAATACGCTAGCCGTGTCAAATATTTGTAAACCGATTTAACAACATTCCCTCATAGAATGCACTTGCACTCGTAGGTATATCTATCCTATTGGGTATAAAGTGAGTGTGCTATTCAACAATCGAGTTTGCGATATTGTTCTTCGTTTTCAACTTGGGTGCGTTCGACTGTGCTTATATTAACTCTTTTTCGTGGACGTAAAAAATACTTTTGTTTTCTTGTTTCCCGTCGATCGTATTATGTCAAAACAACAGCGAAGTACACACAGCTGTGGTCTAATCAAAGCTATACCACCACCGAGACAAGGGGAACTCAAAATAATTATCATTGAACACTATATTTTCCTATAATGTAATAATATGTACTTAAACGCGCTTTATTGCTCGCTTGACCTTTGAAAAAGTGAATGGCTGTGTTTAAAGCGGAAGGCAGTGCGTTTTAGAAAGTCACGATCAAATAAATGATTAGTAATTCTTATTATCGAAAACGCATTTTATGGGGCATGTGAATAATAAGACAGCTATCTCGATGTATTGAGGTACCTAGTTAGCAAAAGTGTGAATTTATAAATTATTACATGACATTAAGAACAACTCTTTTGTTGTTATCGATTTCCTGTTCATAATAACCATTACGTCCGAGAACCACGCAGTTTATATTATAATTACTGGTATAGTTATTATATTTATATAATTACATGATCTTTTATGTTAATTCTTTCACGGGACAAGTATAGATCACAGACGCAGTAGGTACACGTTAAAAATAATATTTAATTCGTTATTTTCATATCGAGTAATTTATACAGACTGACTCACCAAGCATGGTGATCACCTTTATTCTTCAACGATGGACTTATTCAGTTTTGATTTATTATTAAAGACTATGTTTTCAAATAGTTATATTTATTTATCATTTAAGAAGTGTTCCGCAGCGGTATGAAGTTATTTTTTTTTAAATATAAGAATCCCTCAATTTCTCTTGTAAATTGTCGATTAGATGACTTTTTCAAAATGTTGATGTATCTATAATTAAAATCGAATGCGATTTTTTTTTAAAGTTATTTGACTTGATTATACCTAAGGTTTACCTACGGGTTTAGACGACGCAAAGACTATGATGATTTAAACATTTTAATCATAAATATTAATCCATCAATATTTTATAATTTTTTAAGCGTTTTTCAAGCACAATAATTTTGACTATATTCAATATTAAATATCTTTTAAATATTTTTACAATTAATTTTATTGTCCTAATTTGGTTTTTAGAATTTAAGGCTCAGAAACACCAAGATACTGGCTTAAATATCGACTATGGATGTAGATGCGTCATCATTTTTTAAATGTTTATCTTCTTAACAATTTTCTGTAAAAAAAGGTTGGTTACCATTTGAAGAACAGACGTTTATATCACCACAGGAAACAAAATCTAAATAATTGAAAATTTGGTATTCACGACCTACGGTACGACAACCACTCTGTATTTATGTTATATTTTCGAAGTGCCCGTTATTGGTTTTGATGAAATTAATCCATATTAATATAAATTATTAAAATACATGTATGGTAAATTGAACAATAGTTTCGCAGAATAATGGAAAATGATGAACTCAACAAAACATGTTGACCTTATTTGAAAATAAATTGTACAATGAATCATAAATAACAGTAATTTTTTTCTTTTAAATTTGTTTCTACTAAATTGCACGGCTCAAAGCACTAACGATTTACATCATAGTGTAACACTCGTGGAGCACACAGAGATCATCGTAATTTAATTTATCACGCGACAGTGCGTTAGGCATAATTTGTTCGGTTGATTGGTAAATTTTTTTTCTTACATAAAACGATAAAACCCTATCGAGAATGTGCATAGCTAATTATTATACAATTGATTGATCGTATTAATAGGTGTGAACAACCAATGTAGTTATTAATATTGCCTACACTAATTAATAATAGTTGGTGACTATTATTTTCGTTTCGAAAAACAAAATTAAAACATATTTCATTCAAAGCACCTGTAATCGTGTAATCGTCGGTCAGTGGTCGCGTGATGTATCATAATAGGTATTTATAATAGAGAAATGTAACCAGACTTGGCAAGCGCATAAAGCCAATAGTAATGTATTATACACCTACCTACACGTCTCGAGACCAACGGCTAATTCGATTAATTTTTAAACCGTGAACCGACACGAGAGTAAAATTATCATAATTAAATTTAATCATGATACTGTCCGTACGTTATGAGAGGATATCAAACGTAACTGATTAGTTCTGACCTTTCAGTTTCTAATCTCGTTTTCAATATATTACGTGTTCCTACGTATAATATACCACAAAACCTACTTGAACCACACATTATTATACACCAGACGGTTAAAGTTTTCCAAGTAAAGTGGTTGTTTTTTATATTTAAAAATAATTAATTGTCTGTGGGTCAGTTTCGCGGACTTTCGGTGCCGGAGATCACGATTAAATTTATTAATTTCACTTAATAAACAAATAAATATATAATCATTAAAAAGAGTCTGGGAAATCAAAGAATAAATATATTTTAATTTGGGGAGTTACATTTTATCGTATCAAACATCAAGTCTTAGTGTCTTAAAGATACAAACTCCGAGAAAATAAATCTAAAAAAAATTAATATTGCCAAAATATTTGTTGCGTCCATAAAAACTAACCACAAAATCAAAAACTTAGCTCCTCAAAATGTACTACGAACTATGATACCTTTATCTAAATTGTATTTCTAAAATTATATATTGATAGGTATTTGACAATCATGTCAATTTTTTATAGCTCCTATAATAGGCTTTAACAGTTAGTCCCTAATGCCATATTCTACACTACCCATATATGCATACTTAAAACAACCCAAATCATGTAATAATTATTTATATTCAAACAATGTCGATTCATACTTCACATAGGTATATATTTGTTCTCCTATTGTGCATATTAAATTATATGTGTAATCTTAAGTGTCAACAAACACTAGGAAAATTATCGTTTTATTTTTTTTTTAAATTACGTTATCTCAAGCGTGGACAATTACTATTAAAAAAGCGATAGAAAAAATTCATTGTACTGGTCAGCCACACTCAAAAATACAACGTCTAAAAGATAAGATTCGAAAAAACAAATACCCCAAAAACACTAAATGTATAATATATAATATACCTCACAGGAAATAGACGTCATGCACATTAACATCCGAGCCGAATGGCCAAAGTCGAAATCTCAAGAAAAGATATACAAAAAAAGCTTAAGAAATGTCAATCCTTTTCTTCGGACGGAATTATACTTTGCACTGATAACGTGCTTGATAATTCCCCATCACGACTTATGACAATCACTATTCAGGACTGTGCATTTAATGGTTTTGCGTATCGATGAATTTCATCCAAAGTTTTGTTTATTACCTATATGCATGTATATTTGGGAATGTAAACGTTATAGTGTGTAAAAATAAATTTAACTGTTTTTACTCAGACTGGTTTTGCAGTTATCGTACTCTTTCCATCATTCTTTGTCACTGACTGGTGTTTCAAATTATCTGTTGGATCTATTTCGTCCCCTGCTCTTGCAATCAAATTCCTATTCTATTTATCCTACAAAAGAGTTCATTTTCGTGTTAGAGGTGTGTTATCGTATCGTATAGTATTCCTTAAATTGTTCTTAGTGTATTCTGGGTTCATTTATATCACTAAGTATAATATGCTGACATTTGTTCTTCATTTTGTTCTCGTCGAACACATATCATTCTTCTCCAAAACCACATTTCAAAGCTTTCGAACAGATTTATAATACCAAAGTTTCTCATCCATTTAGTGCCAAACTTCATATGTTTGCACTTATGAAATATTTCGTTGCAACATTAATTCTTCTTAGGTATAGGCATTTAAAGTCGTTTCCACTTGATCAAGCTAGTAATCGCATACCAGCTTGGATAACGATTCCAAGGACGATGAAGGACGCCGTGAAAGGCTCGACACTTCTCAAATATCACAGACCGTCATAAGTCACAACTCCTACGCCGTCGGATACTCGAGATTTGGCATATGGCAACACATTCGACGAGGACTTGGAGATTAAAATTGCTATGGTGGTGGTGACAGATATACGGTATCTAGCGTGCGCCAATCCATAATTAGCAGTGGTTAGAGGTGTTTTCGATAAAAAGAAAAATTGTCTTCTTGTTGAAAGTGTTAAAAAGATACAGCAAGTGTGCTTAATACTTATATAATATTCTCCATCCTCGAGTGCAAATTAATATTCTTTTCGGGCTAGACGTGGAGAGGTCTAAGTTGTCAATAGTGCCTATCAGTCACAAAAAAAAAAATCGTCTTATTCTCAGAATGAATTAACTCGGGTCTATTAATAAAACGTTAAGTACACGTTTGAGATATAATTACAGGCCATATTGATAAAAACACTATTTATAGCATTTTATAATCTCAACCAATAGGCTTGCGCGTGATTAATTTTAGTGCACGTGCACTCCAAACACCTATGTCCATTGTACTATAGTAATACTGCCGACGAGAGATGAACAAAGTATTGTCATAGTATTGTATTATAATAATATTTATAGTGCGAATGTGCGATGTACTATGTGCATTGTAAATTTATCGCGTTTGATTCGTGCTGCAGGAGCTCAAGCCTCAGCTTGCGACACATCCAATTTCCAGACCTAGAGTATGATTTGTTGATAACATGTGTATCACATGACCAACAGGGTCAAAACCCAGAAAGACGGAATCTTGGGGGTGCTAAAACCGTACGGAGTGCACGTGATCCTCGCTGCAGTATTCCGAATTGTACGAAAAACGTATATTTAATTGGCCTCAACGACTAGGAGATGTTAATTTGATAACTATAGGGGTTCAGGCTAGCCATGACTACCCCCTCACCTATCACCAAGCCCCCTCAAAAATAGTGTATCACTTCAGCAATCGACAACAGGTATTCTTCGGGCTGAAAAGTAATTAGAGACGTAGAGCCACCAATGACGTTTTTACTTTTCATATCGAGTTACTAACTACACACAACATCTTATGTTTTTTTGTAAGACTGTAAACGTAGTCGATTATACATATAAAATACTAAATAGTGATATTAAAAAAAACCATAGGTACTATATACTATATAGTAATAATTATATACGTCCCCACAATAATATAAATATGTATATCTAAATGTATTTTTTAGATCTCTCTTAAGACAATTGAAAAAACGACTAAGTAGTAGCTTTTAAATAAAATATAGAACACACTTGTATTACATTGTTATGATATTGGACCTGTCTCGACCGGATTTTGCCGATGAAACCTCGACGATTCGAACAGCTGAAAAAAATGTTTCCGTCATGAACATTTTACTCATATTCGTTGGTACGCACGTGGTGAAATATTATTAAAACATTAGAACGTGCATATTAATATAACGTAGCGTGCGTCTACTACCATTATAATATAATGGAGTGTTTTTTTAACAATTTTAAAACGTATAATAATAATGAGCTGTGTGGAGAAACGTGTTTTACAAATCCAAGCTCATATTTTTCTACGAGTAAGTTTAATAAATATAATGGCTGTTAAATTTGAATAGGTAATTGAGTTTGGACGTTAACACACGCCATACTGCAGACTGCATTAATAATAGTAATTACTAATTACGTTTATAATGTTTTGTGGATAGTTAGACTTCGGAAAAATCAATTACACAAGTATTATAGTATTGTAGTAATGCGTTCGCCGAAAGCCCACTGAAAAATACAAAGTATCTACTGAATAATACAAAAGTGGTATATATTATTTTTTATCTAAATAATATTGTCATTTGTAAAAATACACAAAATAATAAAACAATCATATTATTATAGCTATGTTTTTTTTCATGCTCCTTTGGTGCAGTGCATAATATTATAATACATCCATACATTACAATTTACAATAGCAATTTATAGCATGTCTTGTTGTCTTTAATATAACACATGAATAACAACTCACCAACCATAAGACAATACTATAACACGTAGAATGTATAAATTATTTAGTATATTATTATGCTCGAGTAAAATACAAACATATCGAATTGTATAGATTTACAACAAATAACTATTACTTTAGATGTACCTATTGCATAACGGACATAGAAGATTTTATTCATGAATCGTGATTTATAAACAGCAATAAGACAAAAAGTTTCGTGTGGAAATGACGAAAACATAAAGAATATTTAAACAAGAAATATAATATATTGTATGTACAAAAAAAAAATGTTTTATTGATTACTGTTCAATTTTCATGTAACTTATTGTACGACGTAAAATAATCTCGTTCATCCGTTGTAGAAAAAAAATCTTTAAATCTGTTGCACACATCGAAGAGTTAACTGTATATTAACCATGCATAATGTTGTTTAGGTACTAATATTTTATCTTCATATTATAATATCATCTCATTTGCTCGTGTTCGTTCTAGACGATAGAACAAAAGAAATTAGTTATATAGGTACTTTGAAGTTTGAACATCACTTTTGACCGCAAGAGCAGTCTGTAAAATCGAACGGAAGGTCATTTGGACAGACTTGAAAAACATTACATCATTACAATATTATGTACAGTATAATCCAATTTTATTCTTACAAGGCTACGCTGACTCGCACTTCCCAACTTTTGTTTTTTAGCTTTTCATCGTCGACCGACGTGTTCTAGGGTATTATTCTAATATTTCGGTTGGACACTTTTGAATATTGATTTTGACCAAATCGATTGTGCAAACGAACGCGTAAGTAAACACTTCGTGAAAACGGAAACGTGTTTTTTGATTTATTTGCGGGACGTGGAAATCCTACACCGGACAGTAAAAATAATGTAATATTGAAGAAAAAAACGTGGTGTAATATTAAAGTGCAGCTCATGCCGGGTGTTGGTACGAAATGTCGACAATTTTTCTGTTACATGTATCGTTATACTTAGGTAGCTACCAATTTATTATTACATTATTTATATACCAAACAATAGTTCGACGTTCAATGTGACCCGTTTAACTGGAGCAGACGTATATATTGTGCATTGACGTGCATAATTTTTTACTGCCGTGTCGACCAGACTTGAAACATATATCGAGTTGTTCTACGGCACAAATGTGTCGGAAATGGTCGAAACGGTCGAGGAAATAGAATTCGGATCGGCATAGGTGATATATCGTTGGACTTTCGAAGTCGAACCATACGCGCGTTTATAATTTATATATATACATACAAATACAGTGTGTGTACACACTTTGTAAGGGATATACAGGATGTAGATAATACGTAAGGATATTTTTCTAATCGTCATTTTTTTTTTTTATACACGGTATAATTATATTATACCTACCGGCAACCTGATATTAGTATAGGGAAATGCGTTGGGAAATACAATTTAAAAAAATTCAGTAGAACAAAATTCGTTCCATGAGGTATTAGTTATGATTGATACATTTGTTAGTTCTTTATGTTTCACTCTGTATTGTGGTTATATACTGGCGTGGGTGGATTTCGAAATAAGACCTGGTCACGAACAGTCGGTTGCAGTAAAAATCCATCAATGTCAATGTCACGGAGACCTTTAGAAAAAGAAAAATTGTATTCTCAAACTGTGATTACTCGCCGAAAAACGGTACGTACGAATACTATTGCGTCATAAACAACAGTGTAATAATTACGGTGATGGGATAACTATACCGATAAACTTTTCGACGAGATTTCATCAACCACACAAAACGTCTGAAATTCGAGTATATTATTAAACGACAGATGTGTGGGATTACGAAGCGTGAGTAGGTAGCTTTTTGTGTTACAACCTAGAGCCAATTTGAATAATAAAAGTAGGTAACGCGCTGTAACAACATATTATACATAATATGACGACGCTATACAGAGTGATTCATCAAGAATGATGGCCACTGTTTTTTCTTGAATAATGAATTTGTTAAAATTCTGATTTTTTGAATTTTAGAGTTACCTATACTTAAGGATTATGTTTTCAATGATTTAGATATTGAATACCAATATTTTCAAGTATTGAGTGTCCTGTAATGTCATACCGATACAAACTCTTTTTTTTAAAAATAAGAATCGACCTCTCTAATTTGTTTGGCAGATGATTTTATCGAAAATGTTTATGCATCTAAATCGAAGTTTGAACGTTAACCTAGTTTCAAGTTTATTCAAATATAATATTTACTAAGAATCTAATATACTGTAATGAGTATTATCAGAGTTTGAAAAATGTATTAGGTATGAACAAGATTGGAATGAACGCGCTTGGTGAATCACCCTGTATTAATATGTACCTACTATAAGCATGTATGATATTAATTATTCTTTTATATAGCAAAATACAGCGGCCCGAAGATCAACGATACAAGAATATGCGCATAACAATACCAAACAATATTTATTTATTTATATTTATTCATATTTTCTTTTATAGTTACTTAAAACTTAGAGAAATAATAATGTTTAAAGTTTCAAACAAGAAATCGGGAGTTCTCGTTTGCGAGTCACATGTTATAGGAGAGTATTGTAGTGAATAGGTAAAGGGTTAAAGGGTAAAAAGGAAAATATATTGGAAAATGGCATCTTGTCTGGCGGGAAAGAACTCTCGCAAATTACGAGTATATTCTGTCATAAACAATACCATGCTAATAACGAGTGTCGAGAGTATTCGAACAATTGCTTCTAATTATTTTTTTAATTGGTCCATGCCGATGTCCAAGGGTATTCCATCAGTAAATCGGTAGGAACCTGATTGTGTAAGATTTATCTTTTTGTGAGTACGATTGAGTGTATTTTTCGAATATTAAAATAATCCCTTATATTCGACACGATTGTTTACCAAATAAACTACAACGTTATCAAACGTATAGTCGTGTTATTATATGATCTAATGTTTTTATTGAGGTGTATATTTGAAAATAGAAATTGATCAATTTTTATTTTACTCAGTTAAAAATCGTCATTGAAATAGTTATTCAGAATTAAATATGTAGAAAATTAAGAAATTTAATTTAATAAGAAATGGAACCTTGTTATAAGTACTATGTATACCTAGTTTTAATATGGTTAGCTAAACTCTTCATTACCGATTTAAAATAAACACTTCCCTTGGAATATATATAGCCAGCTGAAGATGAATAGGTACATCGAAATATTTCTGTAAAATAAATACTAAATACTAAATACTAAATCGTATATACATTATATTATATTTAAATTGAAGTTTGATAACATTTGAAAATGGAAATCTCTTGAAATTGACGTATATTGGACACACTGCCATTATTATTGAAACCTGTATCACCATTAAAATATTTTATATTAGTTCATGAGTTGGAATGTGAGCTCTATGCAATTAGCGGTTGTGTATTTTATGGAAGTTTTTTGGACCGTTTATTGTTTTATAGATTTTATTGTACGATTTGGGAACAAAATTGCACAACAATTAAATTCATAACGCACGGGAATCGTGTTACGAAACAGTTACATTCGATAGCTCCGAACACAATCGTATTCTACCAATTGAATCGATTTGGACAATACTGTCCTCAGTCTGGTAAGTAGTAATATCGACATGACGCCACATACTTGACGATTACATGTATGGTAATAGCCACCTGGCTCGTTAAAAGTGCCCGTCTGGTTGAAATATGAAACAGAACCGATGAAGACGTGATTCAATACATTTGCAATTCCCGCGCCACCTGTAACTGATGTGATAAATGCGTATTTCGAGTCGTAGGTACGCAAAAAAACTTCAAAACATTATCGTTCTTATAAATGTCTAGCTAAAAATCTAATCTTAAGATCTATAGCTTAAATCTAAGTTATTTGCCTAAAACATATTATTATTACATGTTACTATATTATCGTTCGTTAACGAACGGAATCGAAAAAAAGTTATTCGCTCTTGCGGAATAGGTTCCACGCGTCGCGGTTAAAATCAGCGATATTCTTCTAGACCGGGTCCAATTTCCTAGTCCAATTTCGTTGAGACACTTACACGGTGTTACTTACTTCGTATATGTACTTACTCTGTCTGACTGTACAGTATTTCACTATTACCGCCCGCAGTGGCCCGCCCGTGGGGGGAGGGTCGTTATTAGTTATAGTCGGCCGTCTACAAAAACCCATCTAATAATGACGACATCATGCGATATGCACGAAAATAAGTCGAAACAGTATATTACACAACTCAACCCGAGCAGTATATTTACGAATTTCGTTATAAGGAGACAAAAAAGATACACGTACCAGCGAGTCGGTAATTTTATTCGCGCGCTTTCATTTTGACAATAATAATAGTATAACTTTGAGTTTTCACGACCCGGAAAACCACCATCGTATCCGACACGCTTTGCTGAGTACCCAACCGCAGACTTCTCGTACGGGGAAGTACCGACTCCTGTACAAACATAATATGTTCGTGCATAGTAAATTATATTGAACTTGTCTGAGATTCCGGATTCGATTATTCCAACATAATATTATCACCCCGATAATAAGAATTATGTTCATAGCTAATAATCAATCCTACCAAGGCCACATTAATTTTTTTTTTGCAAATAATGTTACTATACAATTTGCAATATTTTGTTTTGTAAAATATCATTTGCTTAATTCCTGTATATTTCTCATATAAGTACCTGATACTGTTTTATATAAAAAAAAAAATACAAATGGCGAAAAAATCATACAACTATAAGTTGTATTATAATAACACACCGCAGACTAAACTTTATGCAACTATTCTTACGGACATAAAAAGAACAGTAATTATAATTTTAAAAAAAAAATAGTTCCACTGATAAATTGTCTTATAGATTATTTAACATTTTCATGATTATATACTTCATAGTACATTTTATATAATATACAACAAATATTATTTACAGAAATATTTTATACAACACACGCACAAATACAATTTGATTAGATTTAGGAGATTGTATACGAGGCCATACAATTTTTGTTTTTCAGTTTATATGATATTCCAAAATGTAGTGCATTAAAATCTTGTATATTGTGTTATTTTTCAAACGGTTCTCAACGTTTAACAAAGTACCAATATACAGAAATAATCTATAAAATTGAATGTAAATCATACATAATTATAAACACGTGATCAAAATATGGATAAGTAACACTACACCCCTAACTCATCCTAGATCGAATGAAAAAAACAATATGCATATTAGACACATATATTCTCTACATACTTTGGCATGTTATATTTTAACTTTTAAGATACAGTATTGTTACTGGTAACACCTGTACAAATAAATAAAAGATTAGTATTAGTACATAGATTAGTTTAGAAAATACCTAACCACCGAGTTCCTTTTTTACCTCCCTCTAATTATTAAATAATAATATGATATAATATACCTATTGTACCTATTGCTGCTCTCAGCGCACGCATGTGTTTCTTGGACACAAAACCCAAGTGTCTTGTTTACGTGACCCACCATTTATGGGTTACATTTTTATAATATCAAAATAATATCTGTGGGTATGGCCGTAAATTACCTGTAATTTGGTTTGGAAACCGAGCATTAGATCTCATAGAACTACGCTAGTGCAAAAAAAAAAATCAAAAAAGTCATCTCATTTGTTTGTTTTTCAGTAGCGCGAAATGGGGTCAACTTTTTCTAAGAATGTATGCACTTGCCATAATTCTGTGATTACAATTCAAAGTTAGAAAAAAAATACAAGTGTCGGTATTTAGTAGTGTGTTTGTATCTTCAAATATTTTTTGCGGACTGTTCGCGGTGTCGAAGCTGAGATTTTTTAAGTGTTTATATTATTTCTGAAAATGAGTTTCAAATCTTAATAATTTTATAACGATCGACTAAATCAATTCTAAATAATATATAATTTTTTATCGATTACAAGATTGGACAGTGAAATGAAATCATTTTTTGTGCTACTGAAATGTTGAGCTTGAGATTTTGTGCCACAGGTTCTCCACCGCTGCTGTATGACGTATAATATAGACGTATTGCACTCGTTCGTCGAGGATTTTGTTTGAAACACGTCACCGTCGCGAGATGAGATCGTTGGGAAAAATAACGAGGGACAAACGTTTGGACTCGAAACCCACTACGCAGTCTACGAGTCTACAGGGGTGAGGGGTTGGTTCGAGGCAGTCCTTGTTGTGATGCACCCGGCAGTCGGTATAATACTACCCTGTTCGAGAAGATTCCATTTTATGATAGTAATCATGACAATTAATATTATTATTGTTGCGGTGTCCCTAACCTAACCTACCATCCGGCAGGGTTTGTCGGACCACATTCCCTGCTCGTACGCACATTGTCCAATATAATAATAATGACTAAAAGACCCTTCTGGCTAGATAATGTGACCGCGTCGTGCACAGCGGGACTCGAGGCTGTCTATAGCGTTTTCCAGTATCAATCGGCGGGTCCATCCACCGCAACTGCTTTTACATTTTGGCACCCGAATATCACAATTTATTTATTTAATTAAACGCGCGTGTGGGGTTCGAGCACAGTAGTTATATAATGTAAACATTTTATGAGTGAATAATATATTATACGACTTCATAATAAAGAAAAGAACATCCAGTTAATGACAAGTGAATAAACAGTGTAAACCAGTTTATGGTACCTATAGTCAATGAGTAATTTATTTGTAAGTGTTCAACTTCAAAGTAGTTCTTCCATTCGACTGTTGTTTATATCTCCCAAGCTTTCAGACATTGTATATAATTTATTTTTATAACTTAAATTTTTTAAATCTTCGTTTTTTAAGATAATTAAATCCTAATTTAAAAACACAAACAAAATATGCACACTTAAAATGCAAATTTAACGAAATTTGCACAGGAATTTTGTTAAATATGCAAAATATATTCAAAAAAACTGCCCATGAACTACTAGTAATTAGAAACAAATGTCTTTAGCAATTAGTTATATTTAAATAACAAAGATATAATTTTTAATAGTTATTAAGAAACATGCCAACTCCTATAAGTCCTTCTTAGCTTATTATAATGTAAAATACGTGGTTTGAAATCAAATCGATGAGTGATATTGGAAGGATTCAAAAATATACTAGCAGATTAGCTAGACACAGCGGTTCCCAATCTTAAGAGGGAACTGTCCACCCCAGTGAAGAATATTTAGATATTGCACGGGAGGATATATTATATAGTGGTGAGGAAATTATGAGAATATCATTTTCCGAAAATCAAATTATCAAAAGACGGATAGTATTAATTCGAATTCAATAACAGTTTGAATTTCAAACACTTTGTAAGTCGACTTATCGACCCACCCGATGAGAAACAAAACTATAACAGAAAAACTTCGCCACCCGGACGAAATTTGTAGTCGGTTTTGTCTCCGTTGAAGGTGTGCGATTTTTTCTCAGTCCAAAATTCAACGGTATGGGGGGGGGGGAGTGTCCGAGAGTTGGCAAAAATAGGGCGGCGGGAAGTCTATAAAAGGATGAGAACCACTGAGCCAGAATCCCGTGGTGCAGCCGCCTTAATTTGAACACGTCGCGTCATCCGTGAAATGGCGAGTGAGCGCGATTAAAAGCGTTTTGGGCGTCAGAACATCAGCCGACGCGGCGCGGAACACACAGCTAATATAATATTATTAGAGTTTGGCTTACGGTTTAGTTCGCGGCCGAATGTGCGCACGGAAAGCTTTATTAAACTTGGTCCGTACAGTAAGTTGTCGTGTGGATTAAATGCCGCCGCCGCCGTGGAGCTGGAGATTAACTCGGCGTTATATAATCGCACTTTATCGTATTTCATTGTATTTAATTTATATATACATTGTATTGCACGGCCGCAGCCTGCAAATAGCGTACCACAATAATAATATCGTTATAGCCGAACATTAAAAAGCGGTGTTATTGTCAAGGTCAAATGGGGAATGGGCTCAGGATTTCGTAAATATAAAATAACGTACACTTACTCAATTATTTATTGCGATCTGTGCGACCGTTGTCGCAACGGTGACGATTAAATCGTATAACACACACGATGAGGCGCACAAGTGACCGCCGTCACTTTACTCGGCCTTTACTCGTTTATTTTCAACCACCTGCGGTAGTTTTATAGAAACACTATTTTCGGTTACCTGCAGTAGTGCAGATTACATATCCTCATTTCTGTGCAAATTATGAACTCCCGTTGGTTTTGAAAAGAGTCGGTTCGAGTAGGTTTAAAGACGGTTTAACGACGGTTGAGCTTTTATTGCTGAATAATATGATAATATTATATCATCGTCCGAATCGTGCGGGCACAACAATCGGTCTTCTCGTCGGATTATAATATGTTTGCGAACTCGTATCGTTAGCCGCGGTGACGCAGCACAATAGTATTTTAATAATAATATTATGACCGGAACGACAGTTACACATTGTATGGTGATATTATTATATTGTTAGATATAAAATTATTGTGGTTTTGCGTGCAGGGCGAATCTTTTACTGAACACAATTTAATTATTTCAAAACTAATTTTTTTTGTTACAAGTATTTTCCTTTTTTGTACGACAACATATTGTTACACTTTGTTGGTTTCCAATTCCTTAGCGGAATGCTTTTCGAAGTATTTCGATTTATAAAAATTCAATTTCGAAAGAATAGTTTATTAGTTATGGAACGTGTTTAAACTCAAGATTGGCAGCAGAGTTAGTAGTTACCACAGGGTAGGTACCCCGTAAAATGTCGATCCACTACTCTGCTTGTCCAAACTTCAAATACTTTCGTTAATAGACCGATTTTTTCACATCGAAATACTAGAAAAATATTGCATTTCAAAGTATAAACTTAACATTATACGTTGTACAAAACTAAAAAAATTATAACGAGAAAAAATGTTTTATTTTTCAAAAACGTTATTTTTTCGAGATAATGAGCGTTCAATCTTCATTAAAAGTAGTTTTTTTATCATTTATCATATTGTGACCCAGCACAAATTAGTTTCAAAACCATATTACCGGAAACGATTCGATAGCAAAAAAAAAAAAATAAATAAAAACAGATTTTCTAGGTCAATTGAAAAACATTGAAAAATACAATTATTTCACGATTAGATAAATTTTCTAAGAAATCGCAGTTCGTTGAAATCGAAACTGAGTATAGGTTAGCTACCTATACTACAGTACGTAAACCATTACAACATTATAGGTACTTTTATGTTATAATATGAATATGAACTTATCAAACGTTTTCGATATCGTTCGACGGGTAAATGTAAAAAAAAAACTAACGACGTTCATCGATAGTAGTCGAGTTCAATACCGAATACAATTATTATTCGGTTTAGATTAACAGAACTTTTTCAACATCAATTTTTTTTTATTATTATTTTATGCGTAGCCGAGTTCAGAAAACTAATTTCAACGAGAACATTATTATCAGTTTTCTAGCTTAATGAAACTAATAACCATAAGCGCGCTCGTCCCAAGGACATTCGATACATTAACAACGTTAAATCATATTACGCGTATGTGTACATTTAATGATTTATGATGTATAGCACACTTAAAAGTTTGAATCAAATAATAATGATAACGAGCGTGTTAAAGATTTTTCAAAACGTATCTTCTATTCTATAAATGCCATAGACTGCAGAACACTCAATACAGTTACAGTAATATTAGTCTCGACTAATCGCGATTGAGCAGTCTAAAAATTCAACTGAAAATTACAAACATTGAAAGGCATACATTATGGTATTATTATTCTCAAATTCATAGTTCATTTTACACTTTACACCATAATCGATTTGCCTGATAACGTAATGTAGTTATTTGAAAAGAATTAAAACATATAAAATAAATTACGTAAATTAACATAATTTTTTAATATTTTCAAAGTTTGAACTGTTTTAAATCTGCAAACATTGAAAGTTTGATTATGGTTATCCTCGAAAACGAAGATTCGTAAGATCCCGACATTTTTTTACTGCACTGCAGTATAGTTATATTGAAGCAACTAATAACTATTGATTTATGTATTCGATAAACTGACGCATGTCAATGATGTCTAAAGAAAAAAAATATATGCAATGGAACGTTTCTTTCGAAATGTTACAAACTCGGTTAGTACACGAATAGCTTCACAATAAGATCCAAATGAAAAATGTTTTACATTCCATATTTTGTGATACTTTAGTACACTATATAGACGAAAATAATGTAAAAGCCAGATGCAAGTATGCCACGTAATATTACACTGACGATTTATAACCAGTGACAATATAAACCAGTGATTTTATCTTTGACTAAAAAAAATGTTTAAATCAAATACATTTATTATGGATTTATTTAAATTTAATACTAACAAATATTATTTATATTGTATTATTCAAATTTTTTGTGTCTGTCAGTCCAATAGTTAAAAACAACCGACAACCCTATATTATAACATAGAGCATAGAATAAAATAGAACAACAATAGGATGGTAAATAAATAATATTGTATAAATTAATTAATAGTATGGGAAATATATAATTGTATGAATCATTTAAAGACCAATATAGCTTACGTAAAATATAACTTAAGTTTTCTCACTTGATGTGTTTAAGAACATACTTCACTTTCACTTAATAATAGTTTTGATATTGTTGATGATTATGGGAGTGTATGGTCGATTTAGTATTGACTTCACCGGCTGCTGTTTACATTAAATACCTATTGAGTCTAAAGAAACCACAGAAAAAAAAACTCAAAGCTTAAAAAGTGTAACAATATAAAAATAATAAAATAATAAAATAAATTATTTGAATTTTTGAATGTTTTTACTTTTTATTATTTACAATTCTTTAAAAAAAATGTTTTCAAGTGTATTTTAAGTTTTTGAAGTATTGAGTGATTTACATACAGAAATCAACCTGATTATTAATTTTTGTTATCAAATAAACTCTCTGTGATTTTATTTTAGGTATAGTTAGTATTCTATCACATTGTATTGTACTTTTATTGTCCTACAATATATTTTAACAGAATCAAATGCTCACATCATTTTACCATTTTATATTTCATATAATATTAACTTATAGCCTAGCCTTAGTAATGTATTATATTGCTAACATAATTTGTATTAAGCCTAAAACGTTGACGATTACTCTTTATCTTATTTTTTTTCCCCAAGTCTCTGAGATAACGCGGATGTTTGATCCATTTAAATTATATAATATGTATATTATGAATCGTAATGGCTAATAGATATTTAAGTACCTACGTCAAACAAAACGCAACTATACTGTAAGCTAATATATTACTATTATTATATGTATATAATAGTGTTCCCGCAGGGTCAACAGGCGCCACGACCTGGTCGGGTACGTGTGTTCGTGTGATAAAATGCGCATTTGCTAAAAAACCATAAATACTATTCGTACAATGAAATGCGGTTATTGGAATAATTCAATGTTTATTATTTTTGTAATCGATCACTCGAATCAAAGCGTGACGTAGGAGATCAACGATCACAAGGTAACTTCTCGACGTGCGTATCACATATTATTATATAACATCGAAACGTCAAATTTCACTGCACAGTTTCCGAGAGGCTAAAAAACATATATTTATTAGAACAGCGCACTGCAGTTTCGATTAGTGTCAAAATCAGACAGTTAAAACTAACTGATTAAAATTTTGACCACAGATTTGAGTGTCTCGATTTTTGATTTTAAATGTCTACTTTTTTTTAGAATTTTAAAAATTTACGATCCAAAATACCTGTCAAAAAATAAAAACAGGCTATTTAGCTTAAATCTTTGTGCAGAATCATATTTAGTTCATTCTAAAGGCCCGATTTTCGTCTTTATCTTAGGTGCTAAACGGTGCAAGAAAATACCCAATTCCCAATCTCCTTGATGTTTTTGGTCGATAACCACCTCACCAGTATGGTCTTAAACCGTTTGACGTATTTTAATTAGCGTATAGATTTTCAGTCGTAATGGTGGGTGTTTGCAATAATATTCGTACACCCACGTGAAGATCAAAGCTCCGAAGCGAAATTATTGTGTTCATTCCCTTAGTGATGTATCGCGGTAATTTGTTTGACATCCGGATTCAACGAGCATTGTGTTCTCGCTTTTGGTAATAGATAGGAAACAATAAACTTTTCATGACGTGATCGCACTCAATGGTATTTGCGCATCACAGACAACAGCGCTTTTTCTTTCCTATTCGAACAATGATATTTTATTATATGTGATGGAATGATCGGTTTTTTGCTGACCGCAAAGATAAGTTAAAAAATCCCGTGATTAGCTGAGTTGTAAATGAAATCCACGATAGTCAGATAATGAATGGTTTCATTGGAATATTTGATTTCCGTTCATTTATAATACAGTCTTAGTGTTCTAATCGGTACATTCGATAACGCGCAATATAATAGGTATTCATAATATTATGAGTACCTACAAGTGATGAACAATAGTCAATAATAATAATTGTATTATTACAATATTACGATTTAAACTTTTAAGTACTGTAAATATAAATAATAGATAATAACTAATAAATATCTACGTTTGAAATTTAATAAAATCTACAGTTAAAAGTACCTCCACCGATACTATTACCCGCAGTGTGTAGCTGTAATAATTAACGATGTATAATAAATTAAAAAACTTAGTTTCATAACAAAATAATAAACACATATTTACATAAATCATAAATAAAAACCGAGTGCTTGAAAATATAATATTATCTAAGAAATGCAAAAAAATATATTATCTATGCGTCAACACTGAATATCATCATTAAACATTAAATATAATAAAATTTACTTATCGTCGTTACAATTGTGTTATTAATACAAACCATAAACTCTGTTATACTCGAGGATTTTTTTGCGAACTATTTAATAAAAATTAATAAATATAGGCAGATATAATATAGAGGGCAATCAAACTTGAGGTGCAGTAAAACAAAAACCTACCGATGATACAAAATAGTACTGTTTTCTGAGAGTATGAAAAGATTACAAGAGTGTAGGTAGGTATATTACGGTTGGAATGTTGAAGGCGATACATAATATTGGAATATTATATTAATACACAAATATTTGAAAAATAAAACAGATTGGCATTATAATAATCGGGGCCTGACTTAAAGATAATGAGGCCCGAAGCAAAACCCGACTGGGATCGTGACCGATTTGGTAATAAAATACATTTGGACAGTAAAAACTTATTGAGTATATAATTTAACCACCGTTTCCAAATTAGGAACATTTTAAAATACTTCATAATTAATACATATATATATGATAACATCATAATACAATGGTAAAGTTCATGTAAAATGTACATATTTATATTTGTCTTTATACTCTTTGAATGCATTCAATAAGAGTTTAAAAAGTTAACAAACTTGGATAAGTTCATAAAATATATAACTAAGAGTCTTAAAGTATAAACGTGTTTAAAAGTAAAATATTTTTATAATAGTACATTATTACAATCGAGGTATAGTTTATACAACTCGATGATTATTATATTAAACTATTGGCGTTTTTGTCTCGTAGAATTATCAATAATTATTATCGTGTTTAGGACCATTATTATCTTATATTACTAGAACCGACAACTTGATACTGAGATAGTAAAATCTGTGATTTTAAGGCTGATTCACACAGGAGCAGATTTGAACGTTTAGCGTGATAAATTGATAAAGTAAACCAATTAGAAGAAAATTAACTGCTTTTATGAAAAAAAAAAATAAAAACTATAAAGAATGTTGGATAAGGGGAACTTGAAAACTCACGTGTGCTCGTTTTTTGATCAAAAACCGATTCCCAGATTAGAAATGGCAAACTGGATTCAACCGAAAACAAAATGTTTCGGTTTCCTATTAATTGTCAAAATTTATTTTTTTGAAACGATGCAGATATTATTTGGGAACCAACCAAACCAAACTATTATGTAATAGCGCAAAAATGTCATGATTGAACGTGTGTGATGTAAGTAGAAATAAAATATTTTTTTTATCATTACATAATAGCATACCAATCATAGTTATTACTAACAAAAATGTATTTTATTAAATTTCACGGTCATGTATTAGGTTATAAAGTGGGAACGGGTATGAATGGGAAATGTGAATCGATGATGTTAATTTATTTATTTCATCCGAGAAGAAAATGGACCCATTAAACAAGTTCGTGTTGGTGAGAAAGAGGTGGACCCAAATTCACATAAAATGTTCTAACATATTATATTGTACATTTGTACCTATACGTAATAACATCTGTTCATATATTATGTAAAAATGTGCATAATGTGCTAAAAATTTGTTTAAACTTATAGATAGTAATTTTTTATTTTTAACATTAAACTTGAAAAACAAAACATTATTTTAATTAAATTCTAAAATGTGTGTATACAGAAAATCTTTGTTCGAGAAGTTTCTGAGTTACTGAATTTTGTGGATAATAACTAAGGATAATAGACTCATGATAACGGGTTTGAAAGGTATGGAGGGTATGGTGATTTTAAAATTTAGTCATTTATATAAATGTATCAACATAAGTAATTTGAAATAAATAGATACTAGACCCAAACATTCCATTTATTTTATATTTTTGCAAGAAAACTTTTAATGACTATTATCCTTAGTATAAACATTTTAATAAATAAGAAACTACTCATTCGAAATTTGAACTATTAGGTAGAAATTTTCAAAAAAATTATCCACTAAATAATTTACAGTAAAATGGGGATTCTCATTAAATGAGGAAAACATTTTGTAAACCAGAAGTTTTTTTAAGTATATCATTAAAAAATTCTAAACATCTGAATTAGAATAAATTCGTTATCAAACGGAATAATGGGAGCAAGCATACTCGGTGAATCATCCTGCACATAATATATTGTCTTTCTTAAACCCTGGCCCTATAACAAAGGAAAATATCCAGGAACAATCCTCGCGTATATGCCACACGATGCTGAGTTTATTTATTGACACGTTCGTCAATATATATTTGATCTATTTTGTTCAGAAAAAAGAACTATGCGCATATTCGGAATCGTATAACCTTCACGTTTTTTACGATTTTTTTTCATAATTATTATAAATAGAGCTTTGATAAAAAAAAAAGTAAAAAAAGACCATTACACCGCAACAATAATTATCTGCAAACGCGCGCAAATAATAGATAAGCAGTTTTGTGTAATATTTGCAATAACTGTTATGGATTACTGCTACATACTATTATTATTACTATTACAGACAGAGGTTAGTGTTTAAACGAATTTGTGAAATTTGTAATGCTTTCGAGTAAATAGGCAGATATGTTTAGTTGAATACATTTTTAACAGTGGTTACCCGTTATGGTATACTTGTTTGTTATCTTATCTGGCCACCAGCTGGTGACCTTACATCAACAGTCCTTAATCCAATAGTTCGAAATTCCTGAATCCTGCGATCGATGTTTCTCTGTATCTTAATTTTTGATATCTCACGTGTATGGAAGTCCAGTACCTATACCTAATATGTGATTTATTTGTGGGAAAATGTCAAATACTTTTCATGATATATTTTGATATTGTATTTTATTATATTATAATCATAGCGTTAGTACAAACTGTCGGCTTTTCTCTAAATTGTTAGCCTAATTTTAAGTACGCAGGTGTCAACTATCAATTATTTTAATCCACCTCAATATTTAACGCTGACGTTAAATTTTTACAACAAAAACATAATATCGTTTGAACAAATAAAATGTGTATCATATTTTTAGGATCTTCAGGATCTTGTCTTATTTGCTTGTGTTTATTTGAGTGGAGTTGTGAAATATTAATTGTCAACTATAATATATTGTAAACAATATATTGTTATTATTACAGGTAACGGTACTTGTATGAAAAAAATTTACAAGTAAAACGGACTGCTCCCGGCGGCGTGGCGATAACAAACAAAATACCGTTATGGCGATGTACACAATTCATTTTTCCTTTTCATTTGAACAAAACTGGGGCCGTCGAGGGTAAGATTAAAAAATCGTGTATTAATTAATAACAATATTATTTACAATTTCATATCCTAAATTTAGAAACAAAAATTACCAAATTTAATTGCCTTTTATTAATTTCTTCATTTTTATGACATTCTAGTAGATACATTTTATTAATCTTTATATTTATTTTTAAATAAATAATTCAATGTTATATCTTGAAAGCTTGAATCTATATTATGTTCTACACATCCAGCACTTACTTTTAAATGTAACCTTAAAAAGTTAAACTAAGTCCAACTTACTTACTTGCATTGGGGAAGTGAGTATATTAAGTGGTAAAAAAATCCCCATTTTACATTTATATAATACCCACCCGAACAAATTTTTACACAACCATATTTCAATTGTATGCAATAGAAGCAAAAACAAAGCAAATAGCCTAAAGGAATTACGGCCATAAGAATATTAAATTATTAGTGGTTGGAAAATATTTTTATCCAATATTCTATAATCTCACACTCTGACCAATTATCACCATCGCCTATTATTCAGAAAAAAAAGTATTATATTTATTTTATATTTAATAAAACGAAGTGAAAAAGTATAATGTTATAATGTTGTTATTTTTATACAGATGTATTGCTTACTAAACACAAGACAATACGGACCTACGCCAGTTAGTACTTATATGGTCGGTGGTGCAATCACTGTAGGTACATAAGTTGTTGACTAGTAGTCATAAGCTAAATTAAACATATTTATAATAATAATGATATACTTATGTTTTGATCAATCTTAATACAATGATATAATATTTTAAAAAACAATATTGTTTGTCTGCAGTGTATCGTGCAGTTTAATTATAAATATAATGTCGAATGTTTTCGCTTAAAGAAGTTATTTAAAGTCATTATCGTGGCCGGTCGCCAACTAAAAATATTATGGACACGTGTTTTTGCCAAAAAAAAAAAAAATGGTTTGTTTACTTAATGATCAGCTGATCGAAGAATTGTGGTGTTATATTCGTGCACGTATATTGTATCATGGCTAAATAACTAGGTATGATCGCATTGAGACGTATTTTAGTTAAGAGCTGCGCACGTACTAATAGGCAATATATTATAATATATCTAAATTGCATGATTTAGCATGGAAAGGAATCCCAGCTGGCTGATGATAAAAACGATGGCCTCCCCAAGCAATCGTTGACCTTGTCTCGTAGGTCAAAGCCCCGTGATAAACATTTTTGCTTTTTTTCTGATTTACAATCGTATAGATAAGTTAAGTTCTGATCAAATGTCAGTTTGAAATTGAATTTCAATCTGATTGAATAAATATTATCACTTAGATTCTAAGGTGAACGTAAAAGTGTTAAAAAAATGTAAGGTATTCAACAAGTATTATTTAAAACATAATAAAATCTGAAGATATATAATGAATAATAATATAATATTGAGTATCCGATATTCGGTGTCGAGTTCACTGTAATTTATTATTTTCAGTCGTAAAAATTATATATCGTAAAGTCTATTCACCTGAAAACAGCTGAGCAAAAGGGGATAAGACTTGTAAGTTCGACGGTCCTGTAGGTACTACCTAATAATTAAAATAATAATACTAGCTGAATTACCCGGCTTCGCCCGTGTGTAGTTTTGTTGTTTCATATTTACAATATAATTATCCCTATAACTTTTCAGAACAATTCTTATCTACAAGACGGACAAAAAGGATAGGTGCAGGTAGCTGGAAACCCGCGGGCCGCCATGAGCACGTGCCGTGCAGCACAATACGTATTGGTGATGAATAATTATAATTGTTAATTACTCCACTAAAACGCAACATTTTTGAAAATCATTTCTTAATGCGCGGTGAAAATATGAGAAGAACCGCTATTCCAAATTTCAAGTTCGTACGTTAGGTAGTTTTTGAGTTACAGCGATCAGTGACTAAGTGGTATTTTGATATTATATGTGTAGATTTATTTAGCAAATCAAAAGCAGAACATACATACACCGAATATATTTAAAAAATAATAAAAGATTTGCAGCTCGAAAATAGTTGAAAATACGAATTATTATTAAGCTATATCCACATGCGAGGTGTGGACGCAGTGGTTTTCGAGTACACGTATACGTAGTGATTGGCTCGTTACCACGAAAATTAAATTATTAAATTATGTAAAAGAAAAAAATGTTAATTACTTTAATACTTTTTGATAGTTTTTGAGATAGTTAATGTTTAAAATATTCACTCTGTAATGTTTATAAATAACGTATTTGGACGCTTATACCAATTAAACAGTTAATATTGCATTGCTGTCTCAATCATTTCATCTCACATCAAAAAATCATGCATTTTTCAAATTCGGAAAATTCGTAAAATGTCTGTACCTTCCAAAAATGTACATGTTTTGATTTTTGCACTGTTCAATTTCAAAAAAAAATGTCTCTTAGATATTTTTGAATGATCGTTAATTTATAGAACGATCCACAGTGCAGTAATAATATATCTGCGGGTTCAGAGAATATTTTAAAAACAGCGAAATGCCGTTTCAGCGTACTCGCGGTAGTATTCAATAATAGTTGGCAAAAGTTTGGGGTTTTTGGATTTCATTAGGTGTTTCGTGTTTAACAATGTTCGTTTGTCCTGGCTTTTGTATATCAGACATATTATTCTGTTATCAGCTCGGGCCTATGCGCGTCCGAATGTCCGATAAGATGATATCATTATATTAAACCGCGGAAATGTCGATAACGGGTTTCCGGCGCGAGAGAGTCCGCGCACAACACACAACATGTACACCGTTGAAATATTATAATATTTTAATATATTATATTATTACCGTACGGTTGTAAACGTGTCGAATAATCGGTTTATCGTTGTTTCTGTTCGTTACGCGCACACAACACGTATATAGGCACAGGGTATAATCATCATTAATCTTTATAGCCTTTTGCCGGCTGCAGTGCAGCGCGATAACTATGGCAAAGTAACGAAGTAAAACATGAGTAATATACGTATCCAGCAACACATATAGTAATAATGTGTATAATGTTTCACAACGTTGACCTGTCCGTGACTCGCGTACCGGCCCGTTGAATGCGCTAATGAGAGCGAGCTGTGCAGATTGCGCTGAAACAAAACCAGAAAACGTTAAACGATATTTCCGGAGGAGCGAAAAATCCGATTGTTGGTCGCGATGACTTGTTCCCGAAACACGAAAAATCCAAATCCAACGGTCGGCGAATCGACTGCGGCGAGTGAGCGTGCGGCGACCGAGATAGGCTGCGTGTATATATATATATATATATATAGTTAAAACCGAAACTCACAATCGAGCTTTGGGCTCTTGTGGCAGCGATCGTGTTTCGCCCAGAATCTTGTACAGGGCGGTGCAGCACCCTGTCGTGCTCACCGATTTTTGTCTAGCGCACTTATTGATTTATTTACATTCCGATTACTGTAGTTCTTGAGTAGTCTCATAAAACGTAATGGTTATTACTGCAATAAACCGAAATATAGTCTTAAACGCGATAATATTTTCGAGTACATAATAATATAATCATAGTCTATATAGTTTCCAAGTTATTAAACTCATATTTACAAAGGGGTGATATGGATTTACGATGAACAAAAAAATAGATGTAATATTTAGGCCACATTTTATAGCCTGTTGTAGATTATTATGCTCGCGAAATTTTTAGTATTTGCAAATATTTTAAATTTTCAATATATTATTTATATTAATTCCGTATTATTTTCAAATTATCATAGCGACCTTTGTATCCGCATTAGCCTTGGTCCCATACTTCTATGATGTTTAATAGTTTAAAGGCTACTCATTAGAATTTTTATTTGCACATATCAGCATTATTTTAACACTATCTGTTTAATAATGTACTTAAAAAATGTTAGTTTTCATTTGAAGAAAAGAAATGTATGTCGACTAGAACAATCTTTAAACGGCATGTTCAAGTAGGAATACTATTCCAACTATCAGAATTTCAATAAATTAATAAATTAAGCATGCTATTTTTATCACCGTGTGTGTGTACTGTGTATTATGTAGACGGAATGAATTCTTTTTTTATATTTCATACTTGGGTGAAAGTAAAATTGGAATTAAAAGCGTATTTATAATTCGATAATTAAATTATATATGGCCTCATAAATAAGAAAAACTAATCATACTACGATTTCAATAAATAACGATAATTACTGCGATTGTATATACTGTATACATAATAAACGAAACGAATTAAGTAGTCATTTCTGCAACGTCTCGTTATTATTTCAAAGTCTTCGAATTTCGCTGACACGAATTTTAATTTACACATTTAGGAATGTTTTTATTTTTTTTTTTAATTGCAAAGACCTATAACTGCAGTGAAACAAGTGAGCATATAATATGAACAAATTTCAACTTAGTTGTATTATTTTATTGAAAAATTGATCGAAATTTTTTTTTTCATAGTAATAGTCATTGCCCCATGGGATAATTATATCGGCTAATATTACTGGGTTGAAAACACACATAGGACATAGATACGATTGTTGGACTTGATGTTTGTTTAAAGTAATATAAAGCACTTTATATTATAATCGCCCCAAAGCGCCCAAATAGAAAGTGAAAAATTTTAAGTGGTTTCAGAGTGTAACGGTTATTAAAATTTACTTAGAAGACACACTTTTAAGTATTTTTCACTCGTGATCAAAGTATCAAAGCAGTGGCCCTTTTTCCCATCCTCAGTTATAAAAGCTCTGAACGATTGTATTGTGTTTTATTTTTATCAACATGCAGACTAAATATACTTATTACATACATATATATTATATTTTATAGTATTTATAATATTATTATTCTTGATAAAACAATTATTAGAAAATTCGGTGCGTTGGTATTGAAGTCATAAATACTTGTTCATAGTATTATAGGATCAACCTGTTCGTATGATACTTTGACAACATAAATTTAAACACGATTTGAGGTAAGTACATTAAGTGACGAACAATTATATTATTAAAGATTGTCGTGATATTGTTTCCTTCGTCTTATTACGGACGGTATCAATTCAAAATTACCGATGAATCATAATATTACTAATTGAATGTATCATCGTTTTGTAAATGAGCTAACAAAGAAAAACATTAGAAAACCATACATAGAAATCTAGTTATGATATTCGTCAATATGCGTTTGTTTCATAATATTATTCAACAATATTATTAGGTACTGTTAACGTAATTTCTAATAATATGCATAGTAAATAATGCAACACGAGCCTTTCGTACTATCTCGAGTTTGTATATCGAGTTGTCTACACAGTGGTTATTTTGAAATTAAAAAAATGTTATTGCCGGTCATTGTGTAATTAAAATAAATACTCTCTAGCTGTGTCGTGCTTAATTGATAGTTTGTATAGATTTAAGTTAACGCCGGCACAATTATTGAAGCATTCCAATAGGTCGGCCAGAACGTCTGACTGCCGCAACGCATGGCATTTCACTAAATATGAATCCATACATATGAGACATGAATATTCAAACAATTGAAGCACTTGCCAAACTTCACTGCAAAAGATACTGTGCCCAATTAACCGCGAACCAAAACCATTAAAATTCCAGTAACATCCCTGCGGGTAACCAAATAGGAGACTCCAAAGAAACTGGCCTATAAAACTAATTTACCGAACTAAAACCATAACCAACTACAACAAACAATTATTTGAGGATCTGCGATTGCATAAAGGAGCTTAAATTAACTGACTTATTATAACAGAAGCGAAAATCGTAACTACAAGTAATGGTAAAATAGTAATCAACTACGTTTATTCACGTCGGTTTCTAATAATTTTAATTTGGTATTTTAAAAATCTTTGATCCATCCAATGATTGGTTTATGTTTTTAATTTTCCACCTTTAATTGTATATTATTTTACTTATTCATTTAATATATGAAAATATTAAGTGAAAAGTGCAACATTTCATTTACGGACAATATACAATGGTACATTTTAATGTTAGCAATATTGTCTTCGCGATTTTAACTGATATCGTGGATTATACACGTAATATATTACAGTCGTATAATAATAATAATGTATTAAACAGTCAGCCTTGAAGTTAAATTATTCGCGAAATTTATTACATATTAAACTCCTCGGGTTACCTATACAAATGTGAGGTGTAAAATTGATAAATTTATTTACACTCTAAACTCTAAAGTATTGATAAAATGTTCGTGATGTGTAGTATACATCTACAATGGGTACTGCGAACAGATTGGCACGTGTAAATTGTATTCTAATAAAATATGAAGTATTTGAGTAAACACAAGTGGAACGTTATCGTAAGGTTAGGGCGTTTAGGTTAATTCAACGATTTTTTCTTCTTCTAAAGGATAGATAACACGGTCTTTGTTGAGTATAAAAATGTGCAAATAAATTAATTTCGATAAATTTTAAATCACAAAACTTTATCGACAGTGCAAAATCACGTGAACGCTTTAAAAAAAATGCATAGCAAACTAGGTAACCAAATGATTAGCGATTAGTTATTACGAATCGGATTAAAAGGAACCTTCCTTTGTTTTGTTTTTTATGTAACGCGCAGCATTTTATCATATTGTACAAATAATTAATGAATGTAATTTCATATTCATTACATAGGTAATGTACTAATGTATGAATCTTCTAACAGACTTTCCTTATGCAATTATCTCTCCTATTATTTTGTAAATAGCTTATGGTATTGTGGTTGAATAAAAATGTATAATGTATAAACTAAAAGATTTGTTATTATTATTATAGATTAATTAATTATTAATGTTTGGTTGGTCTTTTCGCAATAAATAATTGTGAATTAAAATGTTGTAAAGACGGGTGAATTTCTCATCACATGTATTATACATCAATTTATCAAATTTGAGTTTTTATTTTATTGTAAATTGTCTTGTTTTAATTAAAAAATGTAAAATACATTTTTGAAATGTACAATTAAAACTAACTAAAAATTCTCAATGTTAAAGTGGAAAGGGTTTTTAAGAAAATATTCAAATATGTACTAGTGTGATATTAATAGCTGTAAAAAATGCTCGAATTTGTCGAATTTGCATTTATTGTATACTATAACAAAATATGCAAGGCCAAGCTTTGTATTAAATTTCGCCGTTTTATAAGACAAATATTAATATTACCTTCCTAGCTAGTATATTCTATCTACAACACCCACCTTAATAATTGCCAAACCCAGAACCCTATTATGACTTAAGATAATAATCGATAACATACGAGTAATGACTAACGAACATGTTATAAACATAACTTTTTAGGGTTAAGTATCGAGAAATATCAAACCAGAAAAAATATCAGTGTGTAATTTTTAAAAAAAAACCCCAAAATGATGTCCGGTATATAACATTAAAATACAAATTACGACTTACTAGATAACAATAATATCATGAAAAAATTTAATCAAAGTATCTGAATATCGGTTGGTGCTAATTATTCGTATTGAATTATAGTTTATTTTTAAATTAAATTTAATAAAATAAATATGTGGGACATGATCGACTATATTATGTATATCGGTGATCTATATTATGGTATAGGTATAGCACTATTATGGTATAATAGTATAATACTATACATACAACACTATACCTATATTATTATTGTCTATCTATTACAATACCGTAACCTATAACACAATATTATCATTCGTACAATAATATATTACACAAAATAAATTGATATGGCCAGTAACTGCAGTACTCCAAACCGTCAAATTAGATTGTCTATAATGATTATTAGCACATGCAATAATGATTGTAATTCATAATTGCATTTGTTTAAGGTTAAATACTAAATTGGTATTTAAGTGCATAAAGAAATAGGTAATAATTGTATTCAAATTATTTACTATTTTCATTTATTTTGTTGATGCTCTGATCGAAGTCTAAAATGTACAATATTTTAATTAATTATGTACTTTGTTTGATGTTACAGCGTTATTGAGTTCCAAAACCTTTTTTAATAGAATAAACAATAATAACTAAAGACCGGATTTAGCATATTATGCATATTCATATTTTTATAAGCTATTACATGTAGTAAATGGATTTTCATCAATCATAGTTAAACAAATAATGTTACAAATTTTTATTTTGCATATTTTTGCATATTTTGGGTACAAGTGCATATTTTCCATAAAAATGCATGTTTTTGCATATTACGTATATATTTAAATATTTTTATTTAATTTTATAACTGTATGTACCATTATTATACACAAATTTGTTCAAAACATAAAAATTGAAAATATTTTTAAAAATATAATAGGCAGATTGTATACTGATTTTCCCGTCGTATAGTTTTATCTTATCTAACATTATCAAGTTATCGACTATCGTTTATTTATACTACAGAACACAGACTGACAGACTAACGACTGTAGTTCGAAGTGTACATTCGGCAATAGTCAACGACGTCAACGTAGTTCTAAATAAACACATATTAATTTTATATAACATTGTTTGTGTTTTTAAATTACAATGCCAATAATGTCAGAATATAGAATAATGCCAATAATATCATGCCAAAATGGCCAGAGGGAGGTAATGACGAAAAAGTTTTGTTGATGTTATCCGATGCAGCCCCATATATGGTTAAGGCTGCCAAAAATTTAAAACCATTTTATTCCAATCTTATTCATGTGACTTGTGCTGCTCACGGGATTCATCGGATTGCAGAAAATATTATGGATATTTTTCATGAAATAAACGATTTAATTAACAACGGAAAAAAGATTTTTTTGAAAGCTCCTTATAGAATTCAATTATATCATGAAATGCTACCTAATAAACCATTACCGCCCCAACCTATAATAACACGATGGGGTGCTTGGTTAGAATCAGCAATATTTTATGCAGATAATTTCGAAAATTTTAAAAATGTTATACAAAGCCTACCAGAAGACGATGTAAAAAGCATTAAAAACTGTAAGCAAATTCTAACTAAATCAAATATAATTAACGATTTAACTTATATTAAAACAAATTTTTCGGTTATTGTTGAAAGTATTAAAAAGCTTGAGACTTCAGGTTTGCTACTCATAAATGCTTTAGAAATATTTGAACAAGTTACAAATGCTATCAATAATCTTTCAGAAAATGAAAATAGCGTATTAATTAAAAAAAAATGTTCCGACATTATTAAAAAAAACAAAGGCCTGCTAATTTTAAAAGAAATTTCTAAAATACACCAAGGTGAGAATGTTGACTTAAGTTCTTCTATCAAACACTTTTCCCCGGAAATGTTGTCAAGTTTTAAATATGCACCCATAACAAGTGTTGATGTGGAACGAAGTTTTTCTGCATACAAACATATTGTCACAAATCGCCGTCATAATTTAACTGAGATCAATATGGAACATATTATTGTTACTTATTGTTTTTCCAATAACAAATAAATTTTATATTTTTTATCACAATCATAAATTCATAAAATATATTGTATATAATATTGTAGTTTATTATTTTTTTTTCATCATAAATGTTTTGATTTTATAAATGTTCCATAAATAAAAAGCTGTAATAGGTAATAAAAATTTATTTTGCATGTTTTGTGATATTTAAGTGCATATTTTCGTCATAAATGTTTTGATTTTATAATTTTACCATAAATAAAAAGCTGTAATAATCAAAAATTATTTTGCATGTTTTATGATTTTTAAGTGCATATTCAGAACTTTTTAAGTGCATATTTGCATGCATATTTTAACATTTTAAATGCATATAAATCCGGTCTTTAATAATAACAATTACAATAACAGTTGAATGTGTATTTAATTACACATAAAATTGATTTGTAATTAAAGTAAATTCATAAGAACTTGATCTGTATTTTTTGTTTAAGTGCCTATTGATTATACTTTTAACATGTTATTTATTTGTATAATATTTAGTTTGCCATCAAAATTAAAATGATACACATCATTTTTGTTTAGAATTGGTCGACAGATAATTACTATTTCGTTTTAAATATATGACAACCAATTATTAAACAGTACTTATATAAAATTAAATCCATGAAAACTATATATGCGCAGTGTACATAATTGTTAGTCGATTATATAATAGTGTTTAGTTGCAATCGGTCGATCCTCACTTCTCGAATCAGTGGCGTATATACGAATTATTTTCACTATGGGCCTATTTATCAATTATCACTAGTCAAGNATCACTAGTCAAGTAGCATAGCCATAATCATAGCCCATAGGTACATTTTTAAGGGAGCAGCTGCGTGGTTATATAGTTAATAATTATGACATATTATACAGTGTAAATAAAAATTGCGTAATTCAATTTTATAATTATTATGTAAAATTAATTTTTTGTTTCTTTTTTAAAAATATTGGCAGTGTCGTTTATATATTTTAATGTTATCTTACTATGAATTTAACATCAAAGTCAATAAGTCATTAAAGCAAGTCCTGTGAATATAACATTTCCTTGTTGATTCCTCAAAAATGACTTTAATCAACCGGCTAACTAAATCATGGTGAAAAACTGTAAACAGTGTAAATATACATGCAATGCTTTAATTGAACCTGCAATTTCACTATGGGCTCTGGCCTAGGGGGCCTCCCCCCTATATACGCCACTGTCTCGAATGCTTTTCTTTTGACAGATTTTTTAGTACAAAAAGCAAAGTTAATCACTACTAAGGTATTAAAATATATTTTTCTTTTATTTCAATCGATTGATGGATCACTCACGTTTTGAAAACGATTAATTTAATTATCCAATTTTTAATTTTTTACTTAACAATTCGGTGGACATCGTGTGTTTACATTTAATAGAACGTATTTTTCTCAACACCATTATACTAAGGCAGTAAGTCACTCACGCGATTATAACTGAGTCATGCGGAAACACAATTTTAAGGTCGTTTGGATACTCAGATAAAATATAATATAGGGCGCAACAACATAATATAACGTTCGAGGATAAAGAATCATGTTTGTTTTCAAATCATATCATATGTATTGATAAGGTGGGGAAAGCTAATAGATACACTGAAGTGTTGCAGTGTTAGTGACAAATTGAATAGATAATATTTGCATGTATCTTCTAGATGTTGGATACTCATACTCGTACATAATATTATTTAATAATAAATCTTTAAATTATTGTTTCACTAAAATGCCTGTTGATATATTTTATTATATTATATTTATACATATTTTATTTTACCAAAAAGCTATCGCCGACAGTAATAATTCAAAATACATAGTGTAATGCAAGTATACCTACAAGTATATGTGTTTACATTTCACAGCGTATTTCTCCTTGACTGTAAAATATTATGATACATCCACGATCGTAACTAACTACTAAATAGTTACAGGGCCACAGGCGCTGGAGTCCTAGAAAATATAAGTTTGAAATTAGCCATAGAGTAAAAATCTCTTATTTCTCCATTCAAATTGTTTTCTATAAAATCAAATTTAAACAACAAAGTATGTACCGGTATATTATATTTTGTATCTTATGGTAAGCACACATGATATTTTATGGTATTGTAATAATTTAGAGGAAAACATTTTTAAAAATATATCATTAATCTTTTCTTTTTCTAATTTCTATATTTATAAAATTAGGAAACTGAATCTATTTTTTAATATGACCGGCCTTGTGAATGTATTAAATATGTTCTAATTCTCTTCGTACATGAAAAAGAACCAATCTCATATTTTACATTTCTATGTGTCACTAATATAATTGTTTCACTGTTTCAGCGAAAGCTGGAATAACCAATAATGCACATAAACATTCAAAATATTAATATCTGTTGTGTACAATAACGTTATTTATGATATCATTAATTATAATATGTGTTGAACGCATGACAAAGTTTTTTTTTCAAAGACTGGGGTAAATGCCAAGTATGGGGCTAAAATCGTCTATTGGGAATTGGGATACTGAACCCCCCTAGCAATCCCCACATTATTTATGCCGACGTGTTCATATACTAATAATAATTATGATGGACTAATCATCATAATCGTACGGTCCTCTATTTTACTAACCTTCGTATACACAATATAATATTATTATGAATATATGAATAATATGAAGTTTGTATATTATTTTTTTATTGAAAATATGTTATAGTTAAACAAGTGCATATTATAAATTATTTAGACTAAAGTCAAATACAACAAAACCAATATTATATCGGTTTGCAAACTGTGGAAGTCACATATTTTGAGAAATGTTCAATATTTACATAACTCTTTATCGTTTGTTGACGTGTTAATTATATTATGAATATATTATGTATATTATGAACAAAACCTCCCATCAACTAATTTAAATAGAAAATCCCTATTAATTATATAAGAAGCTAAACGATTTACCTACTATAAAATCACACTATGACTAATTATTTAATATCTGCTAAACATAATAAACAAGATATGTCCTATCTTGAAATGGTAGTTTAAACAACACATTTTACATTATTTGAAGCATATAGAATGATACATCAATAACACGAAAAGTAAAAATAATAATTAATATAATATAATAATATATAATATGTGTACCTGCAACAATCGTGTAAACATAATACTTATAACACGTTAGTAATATATGTTTCTCTAACTATTACGTTATTAATTATTATTATTATTATCATCATCATCATCATCATCATCATCATCATCATTGTATACAATATGACTTTTATAATATTGTATCGCGAAATTTAAATTTAAATCGAAAACATTATCGGTTTGTAGTGAGCTCGTTGATCTCATTATCGTTCACGTTTGAAACAGATGATCGTGCTAAGTACGATTAAAAATAATATTGCAAAAAGTCACTCGACCGGAACGCACTGCACGTAGGTATGGGTATTACTATTATTATATATTTATATCAGTGCAAAGTTCTTTGCTCCGGAAAAACGCAGTGCACTTGCGGTGTACCTACACAACAAACAGCAGCGGTCCATTTGCAATTCGATGGCAACGGAGAGATTAAAAACAAAACGGCATTTGTCGTGAGTGTTATGAATTAAAATAATATATATCTCGGCCTTAACAATATCTAAGGTTCGTTAATCGCACGGTATTTGTATTTTTAACAACGATATTCCTGTAAAATATTATATTTTTATAGGTACAGTCGATCGCGGCATGGAGAATCCGCGGACACCACCGCCGAATATTCGTTGTCATGATTTTGAGCCATAATAACATTGTTCGATGGTTCATCGATATGACGCAAATAATGAATCTGGATGATGTTTTTAATCGTAAATACTCATTATTTCGAAAAGTAAAAATGTTTTGAAAATATTTCAATTTTAGAGTTATCGGTTGTTATTGTGTTTTTCAGGTTTTAGTTTTTTGAATGACGTCATACATTTTAAATTTCTTATCCCTAAGCAGATAATATAATATTTCTGAGAATTTCAATATTTTATGATTTTATAAATTACAATTTTATCGAGTTATTAATTACTCATAACTTAAGTATTTAAAGTTAAATTTCACTATGTCACTCCACTCTGTCCATCTCAACTTAGAAAATATTTAATACTAATTAGTGACTAGTTAAAAATTTTCAAAAATGTATTTTTCTTCAAAATATGAAATTAAAATAATTTTAAAATATGTTGTTTCGTGTGTTTGTAATGACTTCTCGAACACTTAATATAAAAAAAATGTTTTCGAAAATGCTAATTCCTTATGAGACAATGAGTGTTTGCTGTTAAAAAAAATCTCCCTGTATACAATGATGTGTATTCTCGACTTGACAAAAAACTTACATACGCACATTCGCAGATTACGCGAGATTTTTAAATATAGGTCAACACAACATATTATTATTGTTATGTGTTGTGGACGTCTCGCGATTCGGGTGAAAATAATAAGATGAAACGCGCAATAGTTATTGTATTGCACCACTTCGAGCATTTGTTTATGAATTTATGACAGATATGACAGTAATACAGGTCCAGAAGGGATTCTGGGAATCTTCTAGAATTCTAGAAGTCTACACAAACATTAATAATTTATCAATATTTATAATATTGTCTACATTACACATAATTATACCTATTAGTATTTACATTTATCAATTATCATTAGCAGTCGGCGGGTACAAGGTTTAGTGGGTACAAGATTTTGTTTATGATTCAGCTGCTAACATTTTATTGCGGATTTCTAAAGCACAATCGCTAAAAATAATAAATACTATAAATTATAATAATCGTTTTTATTTTTTATCATATCATTGAAATTCTTTTAAAAAAGGGCTTTCAATTTATTATTGATTTTGTGTGAGGATAACAGATTATAAGTCGAGTGTCGAAAAATGTTGAAGAATATCTATCTCAGTCGTTCAATAGTGGGTGTACCTATTGCTAGGTATACTATTATGGAGGTTTAGGGTATAGACCATTATTAGACATTGATCGGTGGAATCGCGCTCCAGCTGGATTTGGCGAAATATCGGGTGTGTGCGATGCGAAACTATACGTCGAAGAGCTCGTAATGATTATGGTCATTATAGCGCGCAACAGTCGAATCAGTTAAGATGAAAATGTGAGCAGAAAAAATGAACGGCGGAGGTCGGACTATCGATGCGAACATCGGCCGAACAACAATAATATATTATTATAATAAATATTGTGCACGCGCCGCTGTGCGAGCCAGATGACGGGCGAAAAAAAAAAAGAAAAACGAATAGAAACGAAATAAAAACCGCCAGGAATAGATTCGCGTTCGGCACAGTTTTAGACGGCTCCAAGGTCGGCGGCTCTTTTCAGGTGTGGGTCTTTATTATAATAACGATCGTTTCGCGTGTCCGTGGTTGTCTACACACGTTGTCATCACAATAGGTACGTACACAAAATCGACTTATTCATAATAATAATAAAATATTTTGACGACCGTGCTGGCGATGGCCACGTCCGACAATTATAGACCACAGATAATATGTATAAAACAAGTTTTATATATCTGTGTTATAGACTCCTCAGCCTCGGTGTACACAGAATCGCCAACGACGATAAGGCCGGTTGCAAGCCTCCTCCTCCGCGTTTTGATCGGCCGGACCACACTTTCTATACCATGTCTATCAAATGGTAAAATCCCGCGTTACTTACCGAAACCAAAATATGTGAAACCACAGCGCCGTGAAGCTGAAATATCGCATGTTTTTCGTAATGTGATAACAATACACTGTATGTTTGATAATATTATTATGATTGACGAATATGAAAATTGTAAATGATAATAACAGGACACGAAGCATGAAAATGGGCCGACCGATTTAAAAACCAAAATAACGTGTAGTGGACGACGGAGCACGACAAATCAGCAATATTTCGGATTAAAGGGTTAAATTGCACGATAATATCTGGGAATAATAGACAACTTTTAGTCAAATCCAGCGACACATACAATTTCCACAATTTCCTTAAAAATTAATATTATTTCCGGATAAAAATAACCTAAACACTATCAAAAATTTCCTTGAAAACAAATACACTACTGTTAAGAAATCGACTGTTTAACTTACAGCATTTTGAACGATTTATTTTAATTAAACTAACAATAATATAAAAACTAAATTTTAAACTATTCCATTATCTCATCTAGATGATTGCATTGCAAAATATCTGTCATATAATCTAAATAACTATTTAAGTATTTGTGAATGACACTGTGACCATACTAGCATACTGCAGTTCATCCATATTCGATACTTTCCGGATTTATATAAATATCAGGAGAACTTCACCAGAAAGCTTAATAGTAATAGATGAAAGTAAAAAATCTTCATCTTGAACAGCCAGATGACGTATATATAAAAAGGCAATGTGTGTGTAGTTGAGATTAATAAACTCAACAAAAATTTGAAAGATTGTTAAAAAGGAAAGTTAAAAAATAGTTTGAACCACATCCAAATGTTGGCGCTAGAGGCTAGACAAATTTTTTTTAATTTTTGTTAATTACATTCGTAACTTATGCATGCTTTATAACTTCGTATTTACGCCATTTTTGTTAATGATTCGAAACTTCATTCGAAAACTACTAATTAAAAACTTAACACATGAGAAAAAAATATACAGGAACATTTAATTAATGTGGAATATAAGGTTAAATTGAAAAAAAACACTTAAATCGTTAGTATATATTTATTATTTATTATTTATTATATTATTCCACACCTTAACCACTCACACACCGGGCAAAATTTTTCAAGAGCGAAACCGAGTGATTAGGTAGTACCAAAATTATATGATAATAATATCTAAGATAATTATAAGAGAACACTCCGACAGCCGTCTTTTTAATATTATGCTAAACAAATAAAGACCTGCCCACCAAATTACTGGGCGATACACTACTGAAAAAATGTACATAACATATTATAGATACACCTATAACAGATCATTATATATACATCATGTTATATATTTATATATTTAGGTATTGTTCACTGTGGCAATCCGCGGAATAGTGTTCCTCTTAGAGATTTAAAGTGTTTGCTGGATGTACTCGAGAGAATGGTACCGGTTTATAATATGTATAATTTTCGCATTCTTTTAAGAGTAAACCCCCATCTGCTAGTGTCGGTCACTGTGGAAAACATAAGCGGCAAAATGAGATTTCAAAAAAAAGTCGTATCGTAAACTCCGAAATCTAACAGTACGAAAGCATCAAAATCCTAGTTAGTATCAAATAACAGGTATTCAATTTAGAACTATATCGTAACTATATAAGATCAATTTTACGTGGCTCGTTGTTCTGTTTATAATTGATGTATTATTAAAATTACAAAGTGAAACATATTTATTTATTTCTCCTTCTAACAAAAAACTAAGGATATCTCACTAAGAAATAATTGTACAATGAATAAATACCAGTGCAGTGTAATAGATCGTATAGAATGCCTGAATGCGTACAAAAGTGGGATTACAAAATCAACTGATTTATCAAATTTACATTTATTTGTACGCATACTACTATAAGTTTGGCGCAAATGATATTCCATTTTTGCAACTTTGGTGACTATGTTCATATTAAAGGTGAACAATGACAAACAATCAATGATATACGGCATCACTGCATCAGCCCTCCGAAAAAATTATATGGACGGATTTCCACCTACGGCCTATAACGGCACAACCCCTTTCGCGCAGTCGCTCGGCCGCCGAGCACTTGACCTAGTTCCCAAAATTCTCCCGACGACCCTCACCCAGTTTTTCAGCCGTCCGCGTGCAAGCGCCTCGGCTCGTTTACGATAAACAACGAACGAGCTGGCTCTGTATAATAATTTGATATGGGAATAAATACAGCCCACTTTAACTGGGTAATTTATTATGATATTATGCAAACAACCAAAGTACAATTATTTATTATTGTGTTTTACTGATGTAGCTGATTTCGGCGGATTCGTTGGAAGGTCGTGTCATGGTCCAGAATGCAGAGAATCTTGCATATTATACTAAAAAGTACAACGTTTTGCAAGGAACACAAAAATGTGTATCACAGAGATATTTTATATGAAGAATTTAATTTTTTTTTTATAACTAGAAGTCTACACATTTGAGTACATAATATACCTAAATACCTAATACACAAAAGTGATTACATTTCTAATAAAATTGATTTTATTCGAAGGCATTAATTAAAATCTGTATATACACTGAGAGTTGGAACTAAAAAGACGCATAAAATACATTGTATGCTATGCCTGCAGAACTTGAACTAATAAAATAACTAAAATATTGTTATTTTTGCGTTACATAAAATTATTGATCTCCATAGTCATAAAACATTATAAGTATTTGAATATTAAAGAAAATATAGTTATGAATGTGTTTTTAAATTTAGGCGAGAGGGGTGGAAAAAACATTCAAAAATGTCCGAAATCGTGACTAAAAATATTCAAAAATTCGACGACGACCGTGCCGCGGTACGAGAAAAAAAACTCATTCGATTTGAAACAACTGCAAAGGTAACCACGAGGTTATCGTTTCATATTTTGCATTTTTATGTTTTGCGAATTACTAATGAGATCGAACAATTGTTTTTTTTTTAATTTTATCTCACGATAATTATTAATTATTATAGTTGGGAAATTCCCTAACACATACAATACGTTGTTAGAAATTAATTAGATGTAGACTATATACTTATAAGTAATGGGTGTAAGCAATTGTGTTTAATTATAATGCTTTTAAAATTCCATTACAATATTCATTGAAAACGTTGTCTCTGGTAATAATATACTACATCGCAGCAACTATGAGGCATCCCTATCATTATAATTCACAATCGAATCCTCTTTCGTTTTTCGATCCTGAGCATTAAAATAATATGTGTTGATCGTAGTCTTTGGAGACAAGTCTATTTGATAGCCCGAGTACATAATCGCTCTTATATATACGTCATGATGATGCACCAAGACAATAAAAACCATTTCATATAATCGATGAAATCGGTACAGTCTTGATCGAATGTTGAGTGTAAGACGAATACACACCCCAATATAATGTGCTATAGAATTTGTCTAAGCAAGTTGCAATTGATTTTAAATCGTCAACACCTTTGAAGGCTTTATAGTGCGCATTTGTTGGGTAGGCTAATAATATTAGAGAGCGGATAGTTTTTTTTGGAATCCTAGTGTATAGCAACAGTTTACTCTCAACTAAAAAGGCTCCAATAAAAATTGATAATCTATTTACCAAAAATGTATTGCCCTCCTCAAGATTACACTCCTATTTTGATTAGATTCCGAAGCTGGTCGTAAACATGCAGCTAACTTAACTTTTATTATTATTTTAATAAATGGTCAAATAGAGTCTCCTGTTTATTATCTCAAACTATCTTTAAAATACTTAATTCTGATCATTTTTAAGTATATTCAAGAATTTAAAAATGTGATCTTTAAGTACATACTATTATATTTAAGCATTTTCAAAAATCAGATTTTCAATAACTTTTTGAAGAAAAAAGACCATCATGAATGGTGAACCATATTGTACATGTACACGACATTTATACATTTTATTATAAAATTTCGTTTTCTGGAGAAGCCATATAATATAAAAATCGAAACCGAAACTATTTATAACATATTATATTAAAATATATTTGGGTTGGAAATGAATTTTTATTTGAATATATCTTACGGCGTACTTTTATAAAATCGAAATCTTTTATGGCTTACAAATTAAAATAATTATTATTAAATAATAATGGCGGTGGCACGTGCGGAAAAACAGACTCAAGGCGCATAAATCCACAACTCACTAGACCACAAGTACCTTTTCGGTTAGTCACCTTTTGATTATAGCTTATTTCGTTTTGCTTGATGAAGATTTTTTTCGAATTTAATTTTAACGAACAACAAAACTTATTCCTCGGCATTAAATATATAAACAAACAAAAAAATCACTAAAGTATAATATTCATTTTTGTGATATTGTTTCGACGGCCAATGCGCTTCTATACCAGCCGTGTAATAAAGTATACATCGTTAGGTTAGGTTAGGCATAATCGTTCGACTCTAATATTAGGTATTCGAATAAGTAGAATTACTAAAAAATCATTTATTAATTAACATTAATCTTAAAAATAGCAAAAGAAATCTGAGACTTCAGCACCCACCAATCGCCGGCTGCAATATGTATTTGCACCTGTAATTAATATGTGCCTGGTGAGCATTGGATAACCTATGTGCCCTAAATGGCAATCTGATTCTCTCGTTTTTTACGACGTTATTCGCGTATTATAAACACATTTATAGAGATTATTAATAATATAATTTGCATGCGAATATCGATTAAAAAATAAATACAAATATAAATTACATTTTAATAATCTGTAATAATGTCATATGCTGCTAATTATTTCTGTACATCTACTAAATATTATACGTATATACTATACACTTTATGTTATCGAAGGTTCAAACTAGTGTACCTACTTATGAAGAAAAGTACACTCAACGAGCATGCTCCAAGTTCCTGCTTTATATACATGGATTAGTGCGAGTCTAAAATTAAATGCACCTTACCAATATGCGTGCCTATAATATAATATCATAACTGATGTTCATATATTATATTATTATTGCTTCATTGAAGATCAAAATGCAATGTATTCAAACACTTCGAACTGAAATCATCGAAACGCAGTAAACAACGGCCACACAACATTATAGTAGCCATATGATCATATATACTTAAAACTAACATTTTCGATCACAAAACACTCCTTATCCTTTAAAATCCATGTCACATAATTAGCACTTGAATCAAGATTTCCCGTCCTTTTCCTATAGTTCAAACTAACATTTTCAAATTTGTTTTTTGCAAAAATGTAATCTACCAATCCTATGAACTTTTTAGCTAATTTCGGAAATCCATCTACCACAAAATTCAACAAGTAAGTATTAATAAAATTGGCCCAGCAACAGGTATAGGCTGAGCTTAAGTATGAAAAAAATGAATATTTTCAAAAAATTTTCTGTCAATATTTATATCACCAATTACATGAAATGTCAAGCTGAGTATGGAAACCATATGACGCTCCATCTTCTTTTAAAAACCAAGTCAGTTGACACTTTAAACACAGTTTTCCTTAATTTTCCTAGTTCAAAGTGTTGTACCTAATATGAAATTTAGAATCCTAATACAAGTCCATTATGCATATTTATATCTCGTGTTGATATAATATATATTTAGTTATAGCTTAGTGTCAATAAAGCAGTATTTAAATCGATTGATATAAAGAGAATATATACAGAGAGAATGTGAAGTGTGTACAGAATGAGCCACAGGAATAGGCCAAAAAAAAAGTTATATCTATATATTATTATGGCACTATTCCCGTTGTCCACCCTGTAAGTGTAGATAGGGATATCAATGTTAAGGTAAAGAAAGAAAAAACAAGTTAAAAAAGCTGCTAAATTCCCGTTTTTTAAACATATTTTGGTACAAAACAATTTACTATAATTCAATATATAATTTATGTACAGTAGCTACGGACAGTAAATAAATACCTGATATTGTCAACAATCGTAACTACAAACTATGTATTATTCTGGCAAGTGGTAACTAATGGACGGACGACCAGAAACAATAGCGATGTAAGGTGCTCTAAACTTAATATGTTGAGGAACCTAAAACGTCGACAGTCGTTTAAAATTTAAATCGAATACGGAGTATTGATAATAATATATGAATGTGACAAGTGTAAAAATAATTCAACTATTCAAACATTTCAAACAGATGTAACACTAATGCGAGTTTTTTTTATAAAAATTATAATAATATATTTTTAGTACCTATACCACCATACCGTTATTCGATGGAAAAAATTGTAAGTTCATGTGCGAAGTAAAATAGTAATTACCATAAAATATGAAAGTGTAGTAGTAATTTACAAATACTATTATACTATTGTATTATCCCAGATCGACATAGGTATAATATATACTCGTTTTATTGCATTCGCCCACTAAATTGAACGTCTAACATATTTTTATTATCAAATTATACATTCTACACTTTTTACTTCCAACTATCCGCATATACCTGGATAAAATGCATATAATAATTTAGTATTATAGTACAATATAGATATTATAAATATTTTAAATATAAATAATTAGAGAACTATAAATAATGCAAAAACAAAAAGGAAACATTTGGCATACGATGTAATAGTTTTCTATTTTATTTTATTTGTATTTATATTATTATTTAATAATTATTTGTAAGTAAAAATTGTCGCTCTTTGCCTTCAACACAAGCTTTGCTTTTAAAAGGTAGATAATCGCTTTGTTTATCATGTAATATATTATATATTTATGTAAGAACGATAATTATAAGATAAAAAAAATTATAGATATTCGATGTACCTATTAAGTGTTAAAAAAGATTATTAATTATTGTGCTATTAATTATTACCTACGCCACCATATATACTTACAAGCAACTTTTTTTTCATATAATCAAAAAAAAATATTTTTTTGATAGTTAAACAACAAGGCATAGTTATAAAAAGACTATCGTAACTGCAATAAGCTTGCACAATATATTATACATTTTAATTTTAATTGATTGGCAAAGTTACTAATTTTAGTAACAAATTTATTATGATGTTTGCGCTATTGCTTTTTATTGTTGTAGATTTTTATATTTTTTTTTTATTTAACTGTTGTAAAATTATACAGATGATATAAAACTTAAGAATCTATAAGGACAACTCGATTTTGAAAATAATATAATGATTATAATGTCTTTAAGTTGAATACGAACTTGGAATATTTGTGCTTTTGCAATGATAACTCCCACCGTAGGTATAGTTATAGTCGATATTGGGTTGAATTATGTTTAGTTTACCTACTAAATTAACCCGTCGCAGACGAGTATAGTTAATCGTAGAAAATTAAATCAAACAGACCCGACTGTTGGGTATATCTTGCTTGAATTCGTGGACAAAATTAAATATGTATCATGTACCTAATACTACCTGTATCAGTTTCGACACGTGGCGTACTTTACGTTACTCATAATAATATTATTATACTATACAAACAACACCCATTAAATAATCTCGTTCCATTAGTACGCGCTTAGTTTGGTATTTGCAATTTGCATTAAATATTAGTAGATACTTGCCTGACCCAAATAACGCATTTTAAATCAATTTCATATGTTTATACAATCATCGCTATATAATTAAGTTCAGGTCATAATAATAATAAATTATGTTCTCTTAAGTCTCAATCTATGTGCGCATATAATATTATTAAACGCTAATATTACCTGATATTTTATTATCATTGTAAAATATACTGTGTGATGGCGCATATTCGTGTTCTTCTTTAATCCTTTAACATTACATACAAATTTCAAATTTTGACTTTTTAAATTTCGAAGTATACTTAGGTAAATCCTATATTTTAATACTAAGATTTTTTATACTATTTAAGTATAAAGTCTGGAGTGCATATTCTATATGGGTTCTAAAAATACAAATTTTACATTTTTCAAATAAAAACCACTCTGTTCTACTGAAAATTATTAATCAAATGATGTTTTAAAAATTGTAGTAAGTACCTATATCTTAGTCAAAATTCGAACGAGTAGTTTCTACTTTAAATGTTATTACATTTTGTATAAATAACGTTAAACATTAACGTAAAAACCTTATATAAGTACATAAAAGAAAAAATGTTGACCGGCCGATTAATAATCAACGAAACAGCCAAAAATATGATAACTAGAAATTTGAAATACTCGTGGTACTTCCATGCAAGGGTTGCATTAGATGTGCATTATTTGCGATATTTCAAGATATGCAAATGTGGATCTAAGTTCTTACTAAACATATCACGGCCTTATTGAATTGTATGTAGGTATAATTAATTTTTACAAAGAAAAAAATTTTTTGTTAGGTTTAACTTTTTGTCTTACTCTTCAAAGAGTTTAGTGAATTAATATTGGGCTAAATATGTCTTTAAAGTTTTAAGAGAGAGAGATACTTCAGAAGTGGAAAGAATAATCACCTATGGTTGGGTTTAAAACTGCAATGTCATACTAAATATTTAGTAAGACCTAGACAGTTGATTAAATTATTATAATGGGTATTATTAATTACTATAAATGAATAATTTCTTAAAACTAAAAGCAAGTAAAAATGTATTTTAAATAATTTAACTATATCAAATTTCAATAAACAATCATGTAATAATAATGTTTTAGAATTAATAATAAAGATATATTTTATTTAAAGTAATAATTGAATATGTATTGTTCATAAATAATTTAGTTTTTTTTAAAATTATTTAAAATTAAAATATATACCTACCCAAAATTGTCAATATTTCGGAAGAAGGGAGTGGCAAAACAAAAAATGTAATCTAAGCCCAACAATACCAAATATGTTTCTATATTAAGTTAATCACTCAAAATATATTATGACCATAATTTTCGATCTTTACGGCGAAATATCGATTAAACCTATAGAAGACGCTTTAAATATCCGATTGACTGCATCAGTTTTCTATACATTTATTCATTCGAGTTATTAGCTTTTGGCTAACGACATTTGATTAATGTCTAGCTAATAACGTACTTAAAGGTAATAAATCAGTAACATTTGATAACGGATAAATTATATATTATAAACCAAATATTGATACTTACCAATACATACATAGACAATATAAATGTTCAATAATAATGATTAAGAACATTTAACAATAAATACGACTGTGAATGTAAATGAGAACCTACATTATATTGTATTATAATTTAATATTTTGAACAACCATTTATAATATTATTTTATACCGCAGAAGGAAACTACATTGTTCTTTACAATTTTATAAATAACTGTTAAAACATCGAAACGGCGATACGAATATGATATAAATATAGTTGTATAAATAAGACAGAGAAGAAAACAAATTGTTTTTTGGAATCCGTAGAAATATCGGTCTGTTCGAATTTCGCCTTATAACGTAGCCCACGAAATGTAATCTAACCAAAGGCGAACTGAAAAATAATTTCATTTCAACAACGATCTACGCAGATGTTAACTTTCCAATTTTTATTTTTTTTATTTATAAACACTTATTGGGAGACTTATAGTTATTATATTAGGTGAACCGTCACAATACCGTCACATTTAATTATTGCGAAATATTAGATCAAATACTCAATAGTATGTGATAGGATCGACAAGGAATATAATAATATATTATAGCGCAAGGTGTATACACCAGATAATACCTATATGTAATAAGTGTACAATACGAACAGTGTTCCAATCGACAAGTTGTCTGTAAAGGACATAATTTATGTTGAAATGAAATATTGATGGACATTACGTGAGTGGACGGATTTGGATCTTCAGGATTTGTCACAGTTTTAAAAGACGTTAGCGCAAATAACAATAGTGGGTTTCAAACCCCTTGCGTACGAATTTGACACAGAAATAAGAGACTGTGTCGTATGAAAGCAGTGTGCGGGGAATAAAAAACGTCAAACCAAAATTCCGAAATATTGAACACAGAACAACAAGTATACCTATACTTATAATGGCTATAATGGTATATACCAGGCGGGTGGTCACAACGAGACTCGTTATTGCGGCTCTTGAACCTTGGAACAAGCTTAGACTAAAATTAATATTTAACTATATAATTCCTTTAGAACCATTAGATAGAGTTTTTATGTCCGCCGGTTTCGTTATCATTACAGTGGTTTTTATAGATTTTCGCGGCCACATAAGTTATTTCTGTTTTTTCATTTGATTTAAAATGAAAAATGTGTCTTCATTTTACATACAATCACTTTACAATGGGGCTCGCCTCGAATTTGCTTTATAAATTTTCGGCTCCCAAAATTAAAGTTAGTGGCCACCCCTGGTATTTACCAATACCTCCACATTCCACAATGTACGTGATGTGACCTTGAAAAATACTAATTTTCTATGGGTATAATAATTATTTAACGGAGAAGTGAAAGAGCAGCTACACGAGCGTTATAGACAAAAACTGCGGTAGCCAGTAAGTAATAACACGATGAAAAAAAAATACAAAATAATACAATGAAAATATTTTTGAAGTTAATTAGTCATCAGAATTTAAAATTCATATGAGCAGAGTAGTGGACAAACATTTTGCAGGCTGACACTATGACACTCCACTCCACTCTACCCATGTATATAGTCGGATATACTTAATATAATATACCTATATATTTTTCCGACATTATAGTATGCTTTTAGGCTGGGCGTCAACCAAGAAAATTCTTTAGATTTTTTTAGAGATGCATCACACTAAAATATGTATATAATTAATTATCATATAGTACCAACATCAGTAACGTTTATACATTTTAACACGATCAGCATTACATTAATAAACAAGGCATACAACAATTTTAAAAAAAAATGCTTGAATAATTGAAGATATCCTAATTCATTCATTACAGTAAACTGATAATAAAATGCACATACCTTTTTGATTAATCAAGACAAGATATTGTATTTTATTTAAGAAACAGAATTTGTTATAAGCCAGTTATTATGACGAGACCTTAATTAATGAAATAACATGATAATGACGTGATATAATACATATTTTTCAATTTACATAAATTATATGTATCTACCTATAGTAATTGAAACAATGAAACAATAAATTCATATTTCGCACCACACATCACAAAGACTAAATGTGTACAAAACTGAATTCTTATAGGTACATTACAAATCTCAGAAAATATTCCTGTTCAGAATATAAAATAAAAATGTATGTTGTCGTTGAAGAAACTTAAAAACCATAAAAATAATTTTTTTACAAACATGTTGTTTTGTACTAAATTCAAATGATGTAGAATAAAAAAAAACATTTTCAAAAATATTTACACTTTTGGGATAATGACTAATGAGTGTTTAAAGTTAAAATAATTACCATGCACACGCATTGGGTGTACCCTCATTGTTTAAAAACTCCCTAGATACATTATTATAAAATCGATTTTAATAAAACCCAACAGTAAAAGTTCGAACATAATACAATGCTACTACGATAACATTTTAAAGTAATTATTATGGACTAAGATTTGTTACGACGGAAAACTTGTCGGGTTAGTGGTTAAAAACCTTACTATAATCTCTTATCCGAAAATATTAATCAAACATCACACATTTTTCTGATCGATACATTAGTTTTTACCTGCAAGTATCTAGTAGTCTAGTCCTATCTTTGCATCCGCCATAAAATAACAAAGAATGCAGGCGCAATCACGTTCCATTTGTAAAATTCAAAAACAAAATTTGACGGTGATTCACTCAGTCAGACGATAAACAAAATACATTAACAATAACAATAATGAAAGTTTATTCGGCACAAAACAACTACAATACATCGTCCGAAAAATTATATTTTTGAGTTCGATACGAGATACTTACATCGCAACCCCTCTCAAAGTGTACAGCTGTATACTCTGTAAAACCTTGAAAGAGTTATACCCACATAACATATTATATTATATCAGAGGAGTAGTTCTCCTTGGATCTAGCACATTTGCGCATGTCCCTAAAATAACGACTTTTATTTCTCTTCTTTTCGCACGGTTTTATTTTAAATGTTTTTTCCGACAATACAGTGCCATTATACTATAGTGCATTGTATTTATGTTTGAAACGTGGCATTCAAAACTTCCTTGAATCATATCATTACAGTAAATTTGATATATAAGCCATGACTTGATGATTAAGCGATTAATCCCAACAGAAATGTGGCAAAACATCTAATTATAAACGAATTACCATCACTACATACCTAACTGCCTATGTTACACAATATAGGAAACAGGTAGGTACTAGATGATTATTTAAAGGTGAACACTCATTTTCTAGAAAAGTTTTAAGAAAGGTTTTTTTTATATGATTTAAATTTCAAGACAACATATTATTTATAGAAAAAAAAATTTTACTATCTTTTACGTAACATTAATTGCTTATATTTTTACTTTTTCTATGAAAGCATAAACTTTTATACTATATTTCAACTCAGAATAGTTTTGCTGATTAGTTCTTAGTAATAACTTATAACTTATAAGTATTTAATATTTTAGCTATAGTGAATAGTGAAGTGTCACAATGTCACACTGTCTAGCAAAATATTGATCTACTACTCTACTAATTTAAGCTTTAAATAACTTTAAAATTGGTAAGTCTTGACAAGTATCTACTAATCATTCCAAATTCATACATACAATTCTCAGGTAAATATTCTACTTCAGAATATGAAATTAAAAAGTCAGGTAAGTGAATATCGCTCTGCTGTACATTAGGTGTTTAAGAGGTCGCTGTAATAGATGGTATTAAATTTGAATTCATTGATATCATATTATTGTAAACGAAAAATGATTCTAAGCGGAGACGGTATGTCAGTTTAAGATATTTTATACTATTATTACTTATTATTAATTTAGTGGGCGGTAAGTTGAATTAAAATTTTTCTTAAATTATCAGTGATGCTGGAAAATTTTAAATATACCCATGTACCTATTATTAGACTGCTTTGGAACCGAATTAAATGTTAAACGTTATTCTTTGTGTAATAAGCAATTTTGTCCAAATTTAAACTTAAAATATCTATAAAAAATAACTGAATTTATATATTTTTAGATATTTTAGTTGCAGAAAAATATGCTTAAATGGAACCTTGTTTTAAATTTTCAATCCTTACAAAAAAAATCGTGCCTTTATATATTTAACACTTTTCAACTGCTATTGTAACAATATATCAAGAGTCTTGTGTTAAATTTTCATACTTTTTGGCCCAACCAATAAAACTTTATTGACATTTTTAGAAAAAAAAATGAAAAAAAGCAAAATTGAAAATGTCCGTCAACTACTTAAAACGAGTTAAAATATTTTGAAAAATTTATCAAGTATATGAATTGATGAAATAAACATATGGTATAAATTCCAAGTGCCCACAGTAATTGTTTTTTGAATTACAACAAAATAAGAAAATCGCTACAAGAGAAATCGATTGAATACCCAATGTTGTAAAAATTCTAAGTTTAAACTCTTATAAAAAATTATTGTTGATTTACGCTCATCTTTTTTTAATGTGTACTAACAACATCTTATTAGAAATCTTGTATTATATTTACAAGTTTTTTGACCGACCAAAAAATGTTTTAGCGATTTAAGTTTAAAAAAAACAACTCATGTGCCTATTGCCTATAAATAGTTCAACACAAGTCAAAATATTTTGAAAATTAAGTGTTTTGCGTAAAAATTCTCGTTTTTTCCTTTATTTTTTGTTTGTTTTACCGGTCGCTTTTTAAAACTATTATAAAAAAATTTAAATTTTGATCTCTCGAAGCATCAACTAGATTCGCTTTCCTACCAGAGAAGTTGTTGTTGAAGGAAATTGAAGCACTTTTACTTTGAAGAAACCGTGATGACAGATACAAAAAAAAAAAATTAAAAATTAATATAAAAACACACATCATACATCATTGTAAAATCAATACATTCATCGCTCCCTTCAGAATCTAAAATATATTTTGTCTTTCGAAAAAACAAAAACAATAAAAATATGAATTTTGACAGAGATATTTCTTATACCTTTATAAATAACTTCAAATAATAAAAAAATCCTACTTTTTCAGAAAATGAGTGATTACCTTTAAAATAATCACTCTATTTTATAGTATATACATAAGTACATGAAATTTGAGTAATCACAACAAAACGCTGCGTTACTCTCATTAGTCATTCCGTCTATACATATAATTTCACATTTTCAATTTTGTACTAATCACTTAAGCTGTCTGTACAAATTGGTGTAATACGTGCTTAAAACTACAACGATGTGTTTGTTTACTCGCAATTACGACCTTCTTCGTTGCTCTCGAAAACTATATAATATATTTTAAATTTGCATACCTATCAATTTTTATAACCGTCGGTCGTTATTAATTTTTCCTGATTTTAATGACGTATAATACGACTCGATGGGAACGAATTTCCAGAGTAATTATTTTTCAGAGTTATTTTTTTACGAGTCCGTTGCATAGTATTCCGAGTTTTGTCATAATAATAATTTTGTTATTTACGTTTAACTCATTCCAAAACAATATAAATAGTCCTTAAGATTAGTAATAAATCGTTCACAACGGCCTGTTATGTTATAGAGAATAGAATTAATGTTTTCAAGCATATAAAGTATTATAATAAGTATTTTGTCTCATCCGTTTTTTACAGGTGGTATCCAAATGAAATATTTGAATTTGGAAATTATGCTTCTAAAACGGTTTAGTGGTTCACGTTTATATTACACTATAAAGTATCATAATATATTGTTATGATACCATTCCTCATTCCAAAACCTGGCTGTAATTTACAAAAAATAAGAAATTAATATGCCAATGGTGTGTGTAACGAACACGTATATGTAGTTGAACAGTATATATAAAACTATAGACTATAAACAATAAAAACAAAAACACCATGCAAAATCGCTCTTTTGGAATATTTTACTGTAGCGGGCGTGTTGTCTCGCATTCCTCACATAGTATTTTCGGTATCGCCGTGCAAATTACAAAATATTATCAACGGTTTGTATTGACAATATGTCGTCCGATTTATGAGTCTTTACTCCTGGAAGTTATCAATGGAAAAACTCGTCGAGTGTCGAATAATAACTAAATTGTAATACAATTGCCCAGTTAAAACTAAAACGTTAAATTGAAATCCAGTATATACGCATTATATTTAGTAGTTTAATGAGTAGTATAAATAAAAGTTTAAGTTTCACAGAAATCACTATCATATGTGTGACACAAATGGAAATAAAATAAAAATCAATCATCTCTTTATTTTTCTCAATATATTAACTTTAAACTTTTCGAGTTGAATATATTGTAATTTGTAGGTATGTTAACTATCAACTGATAACTTAAAGTTTTTAACATTTACTTAACTTAAAATAATTTTTTTTATTAACTTAGCCACCTTTGAATATTGTTATTAAATAAACTATCACGATAGCAGTGTAAACTGTGAAAAACAATTTCATTTTATTGTATTCGTTTTTCAATAACATTTATTTATGACGAATGTAATATTATTAAATACTAGCCAAAAGTAAATAGACATTTTAAAGTACATGCATCATGCATCATGCTTGCATATCATGAACAAATTATTATGCATTAACCATGATCTACGAAGAATAGAAAATAATTGTTTGATTAATAAATTAATCAGACGATAAAATACATTGCACGATATTAATGATTGTTATTATTACATTGTTTGAACTGCATATTGAACCAAACACGATAAATAAAAAAAAAAAATAATAATAATAATAATAGCCACGGACCAATGTTTATTCGTCAAAAACCCACTCTTCAGTGATGTAGCTATTGATAGCGGATTAATGTTACAAAACTCAGTGATATTAATGCGCGAGTGAAATACGGAATGCACGACATTCGCACATATTTTGTTATATTGATCGTCTGCTTGTATAATATGCAGTGGTGTAGTTTTGGGAAGGGGGATTTAGGTGATGGATCCCCCTAAATGTACTATATTTTTCAAATGTGAATTTCAAAAGGTAAAGCACTTAATCTTAGTAATGTAATAAAAAATAATTCAATTAATTTGAAATTTTCATTAAGAATATCTGCTATATAATAAGTACGAACAATTTTTGGACCTCAGTCATAACTAAGTACTTAATATTATACTTAATTACATAAATACCTATTTATTTCTAAATTCTGATAAATCCGTATCAACTGAAGATGAAGAATGACTTTTAAAAATTTGGCAGAATTTTATAGTGGAGAGCATAAATCCCTATTTCGAATGAATTTATAGAAACGTAATTCAGCAGTTTATAGGATAACATAATAATATATAGATAAATGCATATAATATAGGTACTATATAGTATATACCTTGGTAATCTGCATAATAATGACATGAATTTAGATGATTAATCAATATGACAGATTGAATAAGTTGCCAATGTTAGTACAACATCATAAGTTAATATCACATGCATTAAGTTCAACACAAACTATCAATATTTTGTCAAAAAAAAGAAAAAAACAAGAAAGTTGATTTTTGTTTTTTTTTTTTGACAGCTTGAAAAAAACTATTTATGAAAGATTTTATTTATAGAAAAATAAACAGTTAATTTTGAAACAGTTTTATGCAAAAACCTTAGTACAGTTTTATTGTTTTGATCAACTTTACGTTTGAGATTGGCTATCCATCTTTTTAAATTTTAACCACTCAAAATTCGATTTTCAGATCTTAGTAGGTATTTCAGAAATCTAAAAAATTTAAATTTTTGATTCGTCAGACGGAGTTTAAAAAAAAGGGGGAGGAAATGGGAAAGTAGTTAGCGATATTTAGGGCGAATTCAAAAACAAATGTTTTCAGAAGCCTTATCCGATAATTCGATATGATAAATAAAAACTTTGAAAAGCTAAAAAAAAAGTTTTAGTCTGCGACAGTGTGCGTAGGTAAATATTATGATAGGCGTTATGGTAGGTGTTGCACGAACGTAAGTGTTCATTTACTATGCACACAATTAAATGGCTCATATACACACACTCCTCAAACTGCCTACATTTAACTCCTTAAAAACGAACAATCTCTTGATAAGAATATTATAGAAACTTTAAATCAGAAATATTTTATTAAACATGATATAATAAGCCTCCCGTCAATCGACAATCAAAAATAAAATAATTACCCATATTTATTATATTACATATACATTTACAACAAATATTAGATTATTTTTTTAAAGGATAGGTACCTATAGAATATAAGCACCGAATAAGTTAATAATTTATTGTTTTTCAATTCCTCGTATATTATAAATCACCAACCGTTTATGGTTTATTACAGAAAAACTCATACCCGTCCTAAGTTTGAACCATTTTTTTTTAGTACCTATGAAATTGTAATTTGATCTTAGACAATTAGACTTAATATATAGCACACATAACTATAGAAACTCACTGCTAAATTAAAGAACTCAGCTAAATGTTTTTGTATTCTTTAGTACATTTCGTATACTAAAATGTTCATTTTTAAATATATTTTACTCGGGAACCGAATTTTTATCAATTTAGTTTTGATTTAAAAACTTTATATCTAAACTATTTAGTTATTATTGCCTATAGCTTATTTATAAATTGTTTAACTTGTGGTTAAGTAGTTTAATGAAGTGTCTTTCATGATAAATAATTGATTTTTTTTATTCTGTTTAATTCTAACAACTGACGTTTGTATATTGTATATATATATTTATGCATTCATGTATAGGTGAGCTGTTTGTGGGCCTTAAAGGTTTTTTACAAAATTGATGTTCCGCACAGCTAAAAAGGTTGGGAACCGCTTGTCTATAGATATACTTCCCATTTTTTATAAAAAATTATTTTATTGACTCAGTGATCAAATTGCATACACATAATATTCTATATATTTGAGAATAATTTCGTGTAAAATGTCATCAATAACTATAACCTTGCGTGAAATGGCTCAATAATAAAACACAATCCATTTATTGAAAAAGGTACAATGTATTATTTATTCAAACTAATGTACACTGTCTTATACCGTATAATTACTAATTGTACTATGTTATATTATAGTATATTTATGTCTATTGATAAAATAAAATAGAGTAACACTATCCTGAATCAATACAACTTCATTGTAAAACAAATATACAATGTTCAATACTTCAATTGATATCTACAAATGTGAAGGCGGTGGCTTTTCAAACACATAAAATATATAAAACCTAATTTTTTAACTTTCTCTATTTAAAATGAAGTGTCCAATTTAACGGACAACTACTGCAGATAGCCGATTAGTTATGAACGCATAAAATATTTTAAAAATGTTTTATTTCACCTTTTTGTATATTATTATACTCATTACTATTGGCAATTAAAAATGTCGGGTTATATAAATCAACTACCTAAATAAATATAGCTATATTGGCAAGTAGGTAACTAGGAAAGTAAATTATGATATTTACGAAAGTGCAAAATATGATATCATCGTTGGTAATTCAATTTTGGTAGTCAAACTTTAAAATGAGAAATATGTAAATAGGAACCTACTTTTCACAGAATTATTATAATATGTATATCTCAATTCTCAATGTCAAGGTATACCTACTCGTGTCGCCGTGACTCGTGATTGTGAATTAAGTTGTTTCGTCTATGTATACTGTATAGCTTTAAAATACCTAATATACTAATATTATGTATTTTGTATAATGAATATATTACCTATAATATACATTATTTTTCAAAACTACTTTGATATTCAAAACAATGTTTTTTTTTAAATTGATTCAAGCTCAACTAATGTTTTATTATTTAATAGTAAGTATAAGTTTAACTATCAAATTTATAATGATATAAACTGCATTCGTATAAAGAAAACACGTTGTCCGACGACAAAATTAAATACTTGCCTACGCTTTTAAATTCATTAAATAAAATTAAAATTTCATAAATACATTGATATTGTATAACAATATTTTGCAACTATGATAATTTTTTATGTATGATAATAATATGATAGTATGTGTTATAAATGGTATGTATAATAATATAATATGCGCCAGTATTGTAAAACTTGTATGAAAAAAATTATACTTCGAACATAAAAGATTTTCTTTTGAATTAGTGTTTTTAAAAATACCATCAACGATATTGTTTTTTGGCTCAATTTCTTTATCATTTCTTTTAGATAAGTGCGTTCTAATTTTATCGACACAAGCTTGTAGCTAAACGTTTTTTCAAGTTAACTACGTCTGAGCCTTGAAATTATTTCATAGAAATTTGTTCATCATTTCATACTACCTATTATTTTTTTGTAGAATGATCATTATTATTATAACTAAAATATATATTATTTGGTTTTGTAATTATTTGTATCTGATTAATGTCAATTTAGCCGTCAGTGAGTTAAAAACTAAAAATAATGTAGGAGAGATTAAATAGCTTTTCCAAGACTAAAAATTAAAACTTTTTGAATGATTTACAATCGTTTAGTTTTATTGAAATGCATTTGTAACGTACTAAAGAACACAAATAGGTACCAAATAAAAATGTAATGTTTTTGTATGATGTGGGTAACATCGAATAAAGATAAATAGTTTAAGTGAATTTATGAATTGAAAATTGTTTATAAAATCTAAAAAATGCGTACATTCATAAAATAAATCAATTTTTCCGGAAAAACGAAAAAGAATAAAATTTACATGATAATGATTATCATTATTGATATTACCATTTGACACAAGAGAAGCAAACATGTTATAGTAGTATCAACAATTATAAAGCTAATAAATAAGCATTAAATTACACGTAATCTTATGCATTTACGAGAATAATAGTAAATAATAATACAAAAAAAATGTAGATATTTAATGTTGTCCCCATTCCCATTAATTGTTTTATAGACGGTGGCCACAACCTACCGTGACCGGTGAGCTCTACCTGATACCCGTTAGTACATGACGTGACATCTAAAATATTACTATTAATCGAAAATCTAATTGACGTCGAACAGAAAATTGCTCGGAAAGGAGCAGTCAATACATATTGAACGAGAAAAACGAACGACCAAAACATAATATGGATAAGGCAAAAAAATAATATGTACACATGGAAAAATGCGATATAAGGGTGCGGAAATAGCCGATATAGAAGAAACAATAAAAAAAAGGAATAAAAACCAGTACGAAAAGTTGGTGAAGCGGCGGCAGAGTTTATGCGATGTCTCGTAAAAATTTAAGTGTTCGTAATGTTAATATTATATACACTGCAGCGCCAAGGGAAGAACTTTATTAGATTCTATAAGCTACATGGACATGGAAACTGTATATTGATTTTACTAAACGTAGTTGTGTGGCTTACTATTTTTTTAAATAAAATATATTTAGGAAAATATTGCATTGCTCGAACATGTTTTTATCGTACGATAACACTTTGGTAGATTGAAATTTCGATACAAAGACTCAAGTTGATATACTTTTTCATGGATCTTTTATAAAGTATTCGGTTATTCTCCATAGCGTATAGAAAATTAATTTTCTAATTGAAAGTCCTTAGAATAAGCCTCGTTTCCAATTAAACCATTCATAACTTCTATTCAATTTCTACGAATTTGCTGTGGTAAAAAATGTGCTACAACACGTGGACATCAATGCTTCGTTTGCGGAAATATGAAACATAATAGTATCTACACATAATTGAACTCACAAAATTACAAAAGTTTGAAATTCTTAGTACCATCTAAACGAGCCAAACCGGCCCAGCATGAAACGTCGATAACTGTTGAGCCGAAAGTATAAAGGTCGAAAGCCTCGACTGATACCAGAGGCGGCAGCGACAGCGTAATCAGCTCGAACCGAGATAACAACGAACGCGCGCGCGCCTCCTGTATTCATTGAATCACTGCGGGAGCGTAACCCGACCGCCATTGGTCGATTTTTATCTCCCATTCCACGTCCACGAGGAAATAAAAAACAATACTACGACAATCAACACACTGGTTGTACTATATACTATTTACTACGATAAATTGTTTATTGTTAACCAGCGCGTGCTATGTGTATACACAACTAAATACGTAGTAAAATCGTACATCCCACTCCCCCTCAACCTGTGAATGCCACTTCACACCATCTCACCACCACCCGACTGTTTAGTATATTATGTAGTATAATCCCCGCTCGCCACCGCAGCACGCATGCACATAATATTATTATCATGTGCATAAATTATTATTACAGTGTCGACGAAATAAGCCCGTGAAGTAGGAGTAGGAGAGACCCGTTTCGGCGTTATATAAGACGACGTCCCGGCCAGTTCGTTCTCCGTGTAAGGTTGTGCTTGTGATATAATATACGTTCATCAGTCCCGCTGCCACCTGCACCGACGACAGAGGTGAACGAAAAATATATAATTTAATTATCCGCAAATCAAAAGATCCGGAGTTTAATCGCTCGTCCACGACTGCCGGCCGACCCCGAAAACACAAATTTTTGATCATATATCAATTCACTTAACGCAAGTGCGTCGACCACTACATTAAGTACAAGTCAATACAACTGCCAAAACATGAGGACCAAGCCGGAAATGATGGGCCAACTGCGTCCCGCGTTCAGCGAACTCAATATTTCAGAAGGTTTTGAATTCGACACCGAAATCGTCACCAACGAGGTAAATAATTTTTGTCTAGGAGTTTTTTCACTCATCCCCCCCAAACACGTTACCGCGAGAGGGCGTCTGATTTCTTCGATAAAGTTCGAGGTGACAGCGGTATAAACCTGTAGCTATACTTACAGTACATACGAGTATTTTCACCAGTTGAGTCAATTTTTCAAGCATTACAAAACTACTAATATAATATGCCCACCAAATAATATTAACGAAATGATTTTCAGCGTAGTGTGCATACGCCAATATAATATAACTCTTTATTGATATATAATAAATGTTAATGTAAATCGTAATAGGCATATCATACGACTACGGACTAATTATGTCCTGACCGTGGAATATACGCCAGCGTATTGCAAGTAAAGGTAGAGAATATTAATAATAATTAATATTATATAATATTACAAGACCGTTCGCGAAGAAACCGTATAAGAATGCAAGTCCCGCAATAATTATTAGATGGTAGGTATAAGTATAAATAGTGCACTTCAGTTTAATAACACAGCGTAATAATAATTATCGGCAACAGCGGTAATATAACACTGCAGTATAGGTAGGTACAGACACGATTTTCCCTCGCTTCTACTAACACTGAGTACATTTCGTCGATGGTAAATATTAAAATAATAATTTTTATTATTCACTCCGTCGATCACGATTGTTTTGTCAGTTAAACACACACTCGGCGGACAGGTAATTTGTTGGGTATAATATTTTAAGCGAACGACATCGTGTACCGCATACGATAACTCGAATTTGATAGCAATTTTGACTCGACCACGGCAGATCGTTCAAGCGTGCGCGGAAAACGCGTGACTGCGCGACGACTTTTTACAAAAAAATTCATAAAATTATAATGCGTACCTGCAGACAGTCGGTATAAATGCAACTGTCGCGCGATTGTAAATCATTTCATACGCGTCATTAACATAATATTAGTATTATAAATTATAATGTAATGTCGTTTTCATACGTACACAGTCACCACCTGCATAAATTATACCGTTCTTGAATCTCGGCGTTCTCCCGAAATAGCAGTATAAATTCAATAATTACAAATATACAAGTATTATATTAAAATGTTTCGGGTATTTATGTAAACTGTTAATATACACATTAACACTACTAATAATTAGTTTCTTTTTTAACTTTTTTTTTTAATTCTATAATATATTAATGTATAAAATATATATAGTAATATAACGATTACGCACGCGATAGTATAGGTATGTTTAAACTTTTTAAATGTTGCACTATTCAAATTTCAATGAGTACCTATATGAATCAAAAATAATATTATTTTACGTTTTTATGATTTTACCAAGATTTTAATATTAAATATTTAAAAATAATTAAATATAAAATATGATTTGTATTGTTATTTGGTATATTATTCCTTTAAATTGGAGATAAGAATAAATTATTATAAGATTACTTGTATAATATTGTAATAATATTATGGATAACTATTAATTTGTATATTGTATCTACAAGCAGTTAATAGTTACTATTATTGAATAGTGGAATATACTAGAATGACACACTAAATTGCAAAGTCCACTAGCTTTTCTGTACTCACAGCATTCTCAAGTTTTGCGCCGATCGTATTCATACATGGGTACCTCCCAAATCTAATTAATGATCCTCTCAATGAAATTTAAGTTTCCAGTACGTCAACGATTCTTAGAAACAATCCGAGTTTAGTTTAGCCCTGTGTAAACTTTTGATTTGTTTATTATATGAGTCCAATTTCATGCTCTTCTCAACATCCATAATTTACTATACCTCTTATACGTGTATATTTAATAGTAATAAAATTACCATAGCCAATTTGAGGGGGGAGAATCCCTGAACCTAACCTAATCGGTTAATAACGAACGCATATTATGTAGAAAAGAAGACAGCTTTGCAATATTATTTTAAAACGGTATCGTTCTAGTAAGTAGTGGCTTAATAATATTACATGTACCTATTCAAATAAGTAAGCATAGTAATATTTTTAAGATTATAATATTATAGCATGCCTAATCTTATTCCTGGCATTAAGTAAATAGTATTTATAAGAGTAATCTTGCTGACAACAAATAATCTATTAAATTATTATAATAACAATTCAATAGAGTCATATTTTATATTATTCAATCATTGTATACGATCCATAGGTATTAAAAAATCCTACAAAAGATTTCAATTTCGCTGAGAAGCGAAATAATTGCCATTGGATTATAGTTATCATATTCTGTCTACACCTCTCTTTGCGTCGCAGCTGAACGTTGTTTTCATTGCGATTCGGTGTGCTATAATATCCCATACACCTAGGTAGGTACCTACCCATAATATATAATTATAAATGACTGGGCGGACTTAGCGCCGGAGCTTAATATGATTTGATCCCACTCGGCGTGGACCGCCGCTGCAGCATGATCTGCACCGGCTCGGTGGCACCGGTCAAGGTACTTCCGTGAATTCGTGGTACAGTTTTTATTATTTTTTCTCCAAGGTTACATAATTGGCGAATTGTTATTATTATTACTATTACTATAATAATCATATTATTATTATTATTATTATTAATATTTCTTTTTTTTTTATTGCCGTCCAAACGGACAAGTATGGCGAATGAGAGGTCAAAAAAATTGTCTTATCTACATATACTATACCAATTATTAGAGACTGCAGCGTGAATCCATCGTCACCGCTAGCCGAGCGCAAATCGGTTTCTCGGCGGGCCATGTGACTTTGCAACGACCTTTAGTACGTCACGCGACCGGGTCAGTTTTCTTCGTTGTCGCGGTATAGGCATTGACCTGCATATGAGTCCAAATGACGTACATAATACTTTATTATGTCATATATGTGTGCATCATGAATATCGATTGCCAAATTTATAGTATAGTCATCCCATATAGTCACTCCACGTCTCCACCGGTGCTCCATCCGACCTCAGTGCCCCTGCCAATTTTGAGAAAATACAATATATTATACACGTGTGTATGTGCGAGTATGTGTGTGTATGTGTGCGTGTTCTGTGTATGGGCACACATCACATTTTTTTTATCTGATTCACATATCAAACCAGAATTTAATTTACGATCATTTTTTTTTTTTTATGGACCATATTGTTTTTCAGTAGATATACTATTATATATTAGGAATATGTTTTCGAAATTTTCTACTAACATTGAAAGCGTACATACTTCCTCACGTTTAAATGATTATTATCATTTTAAGAAAGGTTAGAGAGGCTCAAACTTGTGTTGTATAAAAATTCTAACTAATAATATATTGCTGATGATATTTGTTTCAGAATTTAAATAAAAAGAGTTGTGTAACATGTTGCGCAAAGTATGTATGTAATGCACAAAATACAGGGTGTTCTACTTAATAAGGAGTACTTTTTGTCTAAGGGATGAAAGTAATGAAAACTTACAATAACTTTAACATTTTATAATTCTCGTATTGAGCTCCTACAGGATATTATATTATAAATACTCGTACCTATATGTATAAGAATTGACGAAAAATTAATTATTTATTTTTAAATTCACAACCAGTCTTTTTAAATGTGAAAGTTTAAGATCTTTCTTATGTTATACAAATATTATTATTACCTGTATAGTTATATTTCAATAAATATTTTTTTTTATTAGATTATTTTATAAATTAATTAAGCTAATACAGGACATAAAAACTATAATATGATGCAATTTTGTTTAACACACGCATAATGTAAAAACATCTGCAATGTAAACCGCAATTTATGATGATAGACCTACAGCAATAATTTTCAATTTATTAAATTTGATACATGCATAATATATTCAATACATATAACTATGGTCTATAGCAATTCGAAATTAGTTATACATTATTTTCGCACAAACTGTCAATTCGACCCTGTACAATACACACGCGTTTGTGTCGATTGTAGAGCGTACTCTCGGTCATTAATGTCAAAAAATAATAATAAATAAAAAGTAACATAAACACACAGTAGTGCGGTATAGAAAACCAATAATAATCTACTCTCCGATTAATAATAGTGTTTACACAATTGGTAACCAATTGACACGGACTTTACGACAGCAATAAATAAATATATTACACACATAATAATTGACGTTTTCTGAGAATAAGGCAATTATAAGTGGTTCCTAAAAATCAATTGGATTTTTTCCCTCGTTTTTATATTATATAGGGCCGACGGGTGAGACCTTGAAATGCTCTTAAAAAATTTGAATTATTTTCTTTTCACCTTCGTCTGCGGCGAAAAAAGAACTGCGCACTTGTCTGAATTAATCTACCTGCAGCCATGTGTATAGGTGTACCACGCAAAATATATACGCGTTTCCCTTTTCAACTATATACCTGCTGAAAAATCGACGAGTGGCATACATTATAAAATTCTACATAAGTTCTACGAAGCAGATATATTAACACGTTTTACACCTTTCGTGTATAGGCGCGGGAGTACATTATTAGAATAATATTTATATAATAATATATCGCAACCGGTCGACGGTGTGAACCACCGCCAAGGACGCTCACGTTGCCCTCGGGAGTCGATTTTTTTTCTTCCGATTTTTTTTCTGCGATCGATGAAGTGAATACCGTATTATTACAGTACCTATATGCGTATATTCTGCACAATCGCTTTAGAGAAAAAACCAGTGCCTATCGAAGTGCCGCCGACATAATAATGGAAATATACATCGGCCGCATTCCTGCGCGCACACGCGATGCCCCTGGTACGACTCGGGATATAATATACATTATACATAATATAAAAAGATTTGTATTCTTATATAGACATTTGAGATTTACGAATTCCGAGCGGAGATTCAAGAAATTTAAGACCTGGAATATTATGGTTCTCACGTCGTCACTCGTCGATTTTTTGGACAAACCGCCCATCTTTGTATAAACGCCGCTTTTTACCGGTGACGGTGGTGCGTTAACACTAGGTAACTATAGGACTAGACGAGGCTTATTATTTCGTGATACACGGTCACACTGAGTATTTATATTATAAATCTCCCTCGAGCGTTGTCGTGGCACCAGGACAAAGTATATATTATTCCCCGGTAAATGCCTTCCCGTCGAGGGGACGAGACGTCCTCTTCTTGCTGCAGCTGCTGGCAAACCAAGCTATTCACTGCTCGTTCGTTATATTTCCGTTTTGCTGTTGTTATTATAATTAATAATATCATTACCGTTCGAAAAATAATCGATTTCATACGATACCGCGTCCCATTAGCGTTAATCGTTTAGAACGTGAGCAATTCGACATTCACTCGACCATTCGACAATGCACAGGGTAGATGCCGAACGACGTAGTTTGGCAGCGGAAGAACGACGCCACCGCCGCCGCCGCCGATGATGACGACGGTCATAATAATAACATAGTGCGTCGTAAATAATTCGTTCCGAGCAAGAGCAGGAATGTCTGCGGGACGATGGCGCGTCTCGAACCGGAGAAAATCACGGTTATTCTTTTTCCCATTCAAATATTGATACAATAGGTATATTAATATGCGCACGAAGATACTTGTAATCCTAATATTTTTATAACACTTTTAAACCGAATTATTATTTAGTCGGTATTTCGCTCGTGAACTCTGTACGAAAGTACGGTGCATAGGTACATATTATATGATATTATGACGATATTATATAGACCGGTACGTAGTTAGAAATGCGTTCCAAGGTTAACGCCACCACCGCTTGTCGTGTCCCGAAGATAATGTAACGATAATATGACCTAACAATGAATTTTATGGTGGTCTGTAGGTACTCGAAAGTATATCTGAAATAGGTACTCGAAAATACGAGATGTTTCCCTGGCAGCAATGATGAGCCGTGTACAAACTACAAATTTCCTGCGAACGACCGATGAAGTCGATGATGACTCGGATTGATAGTAATTTTATTTTATTTGGTAAACGCTGCGGCGTTGTAGACAATATCTTACAACAATGTTCAGACTTGGTAGCAGGTTTTACTCAAATACTTTTCGAATGATAATGTAATAGTTGAATTACAAATTTTTTGGCAATTGCGATTGTTAATTGTTTTTTATTTCTTGAATTAATACTTATTTTAAAAACTTAACCGGTATTCAGTTTACTGATTCAACATATATTTGATTGCCTCTACATTATTATCGAAATAATTAAAAACTTCAAATTGTTTATATAATTACTAATTAGGTAGTTACTCGTATACTTCAATAATTATTTATTTTTATTTGTGACACATGTGACGAACATTTTCACTTGAATTATTTGGTTATATAATCTATACAATGACATTCTGAGTAAATATTTCTATCTTATGACCTCTGCTTTTTTTAAATATATTTTGTGAAATGCTATACCTACATGGAAAAAACAGTATGAATTTAAAAAGATTATAAATTATATATTCCAATGTAACCATTAAACTCAATCATAAATAATAAATTTAGAAAACCATAACGATAACTCGAACTTGTCGATTTATTGAATAATTTAACGATAATACCTGACACATATATATTAACAACTGACGTTTAAAGCGTAGTATATTATTAGGTCACATACTATAAATTAATATTTACGATAATACGTGGGCATATTAAATAATGTACTTTCTATTTTGTTTCTATGGTTTAACTTCAGAGAGTAAGCATAAAAAAGTTTTAAAATTTTAATTTTTTGTGAATATACACATTGTTTTTTGATGTGTACATAACTCATTATTCATTAACAACATCATGACAACGCCAATTAAAAACGTTTGTACCCGTCGGTTTCCGTGATTTATAAATTTTAGTTCTATAATTTTACTTCTGCCATATATTATATCAACACAAAAAAATATTTCTTTAAAATGACTCAAACTATAGACTATAATATAAAAGTAAATATTATTCATACTTTTATCGCACTTTAGTACATCTACTAGTAATGAAAGTTTATTGACAGGTACTCGGCGATTATTATATAGGTATCATTTTATTTTACGTACTTAAATATTTGTTAGCGATATGCGTTTTAGCTATGAAAGTAAAATTAAGTATAGTTATTACTTATTATACACCGTATTTATATATTATATCATACTACGATAAAATACAATACTGTATATTTAGCTTAATAAAGCTTGAAAACAGTTTGAAATTTATAATGTATTCATGGCTTAAATTCATATGGGAATCGTTTTTTGTCATTTTGTCAAATGTCGTACGATAATAGTTTCACTATGATTTTGAACATTGAATTTAAAATAGACACGTCAAACCACTTAAAACCATTCCACCAGGTGGTCGCATTTAGTCGCGGTCGACATTGCCCAACGATTTGCGAGTTGGACGTAAAGTCAAAACTACTTGCGTACTCGCGTGTCTGTCGACTGTGTCGTGTATAGTAAACGTTATGAGTATATTATTTCATATCATTCTAAATGAAAACGAACGGCCGTACACGTCATAATCGTCATGTGCACATAAATAATTCGTGTCCTATTCAATCTATTAGCTCATACAAATAAAATGCTTATTATATTATTATATACTCAAAATCAATTTTTAATACTAAGATAATCCTACTGGTTACTCGTATAGTAGACAGTGACAGTAGTAAACCTCACTGTCCACTGAACTATAATAAACGGTGTATAATAGTTAAGTCCCGTCAATACAATACGTATCGCATAGTCACCTAAAACGACGTTTACACTTTTTTGTACTGGTGCGTGGTTCACGTCTCGGGTACGGGGTGGAAGCGGAATTTGGTACCCCCAAAAATAGATCGAGCACAACCCCGAATATCGGCAATAATTCTCCCGTGAAGGCTACCACAAAAAATCGTTATCGTTAAACAATATTGTATATTAATATCGTACCCTAATAATAATTATATTATGTACGAATAATCGGTCGTCTGCCATAATAATACTTGGATATTAGTACTTATCTACACTGATAACAGTGGTCTAGACTAAATGGAACCGGTCGAGCGAACTTATATTAGAACCATGAAACCATCTCTCCCGCGAAATGATAATCGATTATGAACGTTCGATGAAACCCGCGGTGGCGGTGCGACAGAGCCGCGCGTAACCTTCAAAATTCGGGCGAATCGTACGGATCGGCGTCGCGTGGTAGTAAACTCTTTCGTAGATGGTATCATCAACAAAAAAAATCGGGAAAAAAATTGTAGATAGTAGTAGTAATAACTTATAGTTGTGGTGGGGGGGGGGGGAAATGTGACCGATTTCTTATTACGGGAGTGACGTAATAATAATAATAATCGGCGTGGCGAGGGCAACTTTCGGTCGATAGCGGTCGCGAGCGCCGCCGGTGACCTGTTTGGCGCGCGGATGAATGGTCGCGTGTGTGTGTATGTGTGCGTGTGTCGCGCATGCGCGTCCGTGCGATTGGACGGGTGGCGGCGGCGGAGGGGTGTGCACTCACACGCGCGTCGTCGTGTACTCGTGTGACGAGTGCGCCAGCGCGTTGAAAATGTGAAAACCACACTCGGTCTCTGTCGGCGGCCCGACAGTCGGCAGTCTAACCCTCTCGCCAGCAGTTTCGCGTCCGTCTCGCTGTCGAGGTTAATTTTTTTCGCGTGTCGTCTCGCCGCCGTCGTGTGTTTTTTCTCGATTTATCTACCTCCTACTCGATCGTCGCGATCTGACGTGCGAGTGTGATTAATTTTCTCCGCCGTTTTAATTTCTTTATAATTATAATATTAACTATAAAATAACGATAGTTTAAATTTAAGTACTTTATTTTTTATAAATTTTGTCGATTAAACGCCGCCGCCATGTGCATCGTAATCCACCCGATCCTGCGCGCCCTCTACGGCCTGTTCACTGGAGCCACTTCGTCTTCGTCCGCCGTCCGCGTGACCGTAAGTCCTCCCCTCGCCCTATCAAGGCGATTAAGTTTTGATGGGTGGTCGTATGGTGGGGAGAAACCGCCGAAATCTACACGACTGCTCCACCGCCTGTAATCGCCCCTTCGCCTACGCCTATGCCTCGGACGGGATGTCCGAGCGAGGAGGGGGTAGCGGGATGTTTCACGCGACGGCGCGCCGCCCGTTTTTCGGCAGCTCCCACATGAATTACCACCGCCTCCAGGGGTGAAACGTGTGCCGTAGGGGATGAGAAACGGCGAAATTTTTTGTGCCGTCGCTATTCTGTTAAAATGTACCTAAAGTCCTAAATCATAAAAATATAATGCAGTGTGTACACATTTTCGAGAGGGTTTTTCGTAAAGAAATTCTATCTTTTGAGCTTTCTATTTTTGCTCATCAAAACTACGACCCTTTCACTGATCGTACCGGCCCATCGCACTCTTTTGAATGGTCGATCGTTTTCCTCGAGACAGAAAATCGATATATCATCGTGTAATTGCAATTTACAATAGGTAATATTACTCCGAAATACCCCCCCCCCCTTTTGTCGTATAGGCTCATGACTAATTTTACTTAAAGAGTAAAGACGCATAAAACAATAATTACAATAGTATAACCTGTATAACAATAGTACACTAGTAGTGGCGTTTATGTAAAAAAAAATAGCGGATTTTACGAGTTTCGCGCCAATATGATATTAATCATACTTTGTAGGTGACTTTTACGACGATTTTTACTGGGAAATGCTTTTATTGTTCGTTATTTTTTATTGGCTGTTGCTTACGATTTACGGATGTTTTCATTCTCGTCTAGGTAAACGGAATACTTTTACTCCGGATTTGAATAATGACATATACCCATATTATAATACGTATACAAATATTATACTTCGATTGTAAATTATGCGATGTGTATTCAGTATACACGATAAGCTTATATCAATAATGTATTACGCCGTCTACATTACAAATGAAATGTTAAAAACCTATTTTTATTGCACCTACCTATCTCTTTTTTTTTGGTATTGACACTTAAAATTAGTCATTTTTTATTTTTATTAATAACTCATTAGTACAGATTTAACACATGGTGTGCAATTATTGTATAAATACTGAACTACCTAATATTATTATACTGGAGTAGGACAATGCATCATATTATGCTCATGAGAGTATATTTAATTATGTTATGGACATATTGAGAAATTGGTCTAGTTTTCCTTGTATATGAAATGTCAAATATTATGTCCATAGTTATAAATACCTACCTAATTATTTTCATCAAGTTTTTTTAAAATATATTATACTGTGTTTTAACTCAAATAATATGGACTGACAATATTGTATTTTTATTCCTCAGATCAAAGAAGATTGCAAATCACTTCTTTTGTCCAATGAACAACTGACCACCTTGATGAAAGATATGGATGGAGCCATCAGGAATGGTTTGGGCAAAGATACCAATCCATCTTCTATTGTCAAGTGTTATGTCACTTATGTACAAGATTTGCCTAATGGCACAGGTAAAAAAAGCTGATGCTTATGGTTGTAGATCATATTTTATGGATTGTTTTTTCTTTCAGAAAGAGGAAAATTCTTGGCTCTGGACTTAGGTGGCACCAATTTCCGTGTGCTATTGATTGAACTGGGAGAAAATAACTACTTCCATATGGACTCTGAAATTTTCAAAGTGCCTGCTCATATCCAAACTGGCAAAGGCACAGAAGTAATAATTAAATATAATCTTGTTATTTATTAACAATCTCTATAATTATGTATTTTGTTATGTTATGTAGTTATTCGATCATATTGCTAAATGCCTGGCAGAATTTATTAAAAAACACAACTTGGACAGCAAAAAGGCATTACCATTGGGCTTTACTTTTAGTTTTCCACTTAGACAAGTTGGACTTACCAAAGGATATTTAAATAGTTGGACCAAAGGATTTAACTGCTCAGGAGTAGTTGATGAAGACGTTGTCAGACTTCTTAAGGATGCTATCAAGAGGAGAAAGGTATATAATAATCAAATTACCAAAATCAGTTAATTTTTTTTATAATACCTAATACACCTAATACATAAAATATCCGCTATGGTTTGTATTTTCATAATACATGTTAATAAGTATCAACAGATTTAAGATCTTAGAATGTTAATGTAGGGCCTGAATCTACGTTTAACGGCTGTATTGAATGATGCAACCGGAACCCTAATGAGTTGTGCCCACAAAACACGTTTTTCAAATAACTGTTTTGTCGGTTTGATCGTTGGTAAGTTTGGCTAAGCCAAAATTTCCAAAATATATAATGCCGGCTGTTTGCATTGGGTAACATGATTCGACGTTTAATTAAGTCTGATGAATGCTTTCTGGTCATATGTACCTACATAACTTGTATACATTTTATATTGTACTGTTATGTCAAATTGTTTAAACAAATATTCTTTACCTACAAACTCGGCATGAAATATGTATTGTAATTGTACAAAAACTGTTTGTGATTGTCTAATTGAAACGTGAGTTAAGTAAAACTGGTATTTTATATCTATGAACTTTATAAGCATATTTGCTATTTATCATATAATTTTGCTTAAACTGCTGATGATTGTCCCTTATAATTTTTGTATATGTTCATGTATGATACTTGATAAATAAGTTGCATTATTTTTAATTCTTCAAGAATGCTTTCTGTTGAACCTACAGTCATGAACGTGTCTATCATGCATAGACACAACGAGCAAAATTTGATGAAACATGCGTAAATGTGATATCAATAATATTGCTATTCCTTTTGAATATTAATAATTTTTCTTTTTTCATTAGTTATTAGTTTCAGGTAATACTTTTTCAAAATTTGGGAATCATACTCCTTATCCCTATCTGGTCTAACCAGTTACACATTCATATACATAGATATTTAACTTGTGCAACACCTGCAATCGACGTCTGGACGTGCCTATAGCTACAGTATACAGTTGTTCACGGTTTTCTTGAAATTACAGTTCCCCAATTGGCTTTTCTATATCGTCTCAACTTTTCCTTAAATGTTATTGAGAATATTTGAAATCAATATGATATGAACCAATTCTTTACTTCCTCGAATCTAAATCAATGTTCAAGGTTCAAAAATAATGTGCTAATTCTTTATTGAAACTGTTTTATAAATAATGTTATCCAAAAACTAAATGTTTAGTAATATTATAAATACTTTTAGACACTAAAGATATGTCTCTGTTTATAAAAGAACATAACATAATAGAAGGTTTGTTTCGGTGGTAATTTTATTAGGACGTCGAGATTGATGTGTGTGGAATATTGAACGATACTACCGGTACAATCATGTCATGCGCTTGGAAGAACCCGAACACCAAAATTGGACTTATTGTTGGTATGTTGAGTATATTGAAATTTAAGGGAGTTAATAGTTAATACTATTAGCTCAATGTGTGAACTGTAAAGTGTTGAGTCACACACTCGAGTATTAAACACACACTATATTTTACTTACTTTCTTACTTTAGTATATTTTCATTTTTCATTTTCTTCTAACAATATTAGAATTATTATTTATTTTCATTAATTTAATAATGTGTTGCATAAGTATTAACTAGGAATATTTAAGTATTAAAAATTTAAGTTTCTTTTATTAACAATGCACCTTTAATATATTATATTTCTATATTGTATACTCTAATTTGATTTTAAGTAGTGCATGGCTCCTGTTTTTTTTCTTAGACTTAGATAAATACATTTAGATTTTCCTATTCCTTTCCCCTTTTGTTAAGTGTTTACTTAATGTTATATATACATATTGTTCAAACAAGTTCGTCTTGATTCATCAAACATCAAAATATATAGTTACTAGGTATATCAATTTGATGGCCATCACAGTGAAATCAAATAACCTCAACATTAATGTTACCTATTGTAATTGGTTAAGAATCAAATTTGAAATTACCTAATCCGAAGTCGTCTGAGCACGTAACATTATAATGAGGTTGTAGATTTTGTACATTGCATTATAGATATTTTTGTCGGTCGCATACTATTTGAACGAGACAAAACTTCATCCGATAACTAATATGTCTAATATTCGTCAATTTGGAATAGAATTTATCAATAGTGTGTTACAACTTGTAGACTATTTTAACAGACATTTTCAAATGCGACGATAATAATAGAATAGTACACAGTTTTATAAAATTATAACTGTAAACAGGTGCAATCAAATTTTTTTTATACTATTAATATACTTTTATGATTTTTGCAAACTACCAATAAAATATCGTGTGATATATAGGTATAGTATTGTTCATTCGATGTACAAATTTGCTTTAAAAACAAACCGTTTTGCGTTTTTGACTTTTCCACATTTTTATTATTGTCTTAATGCTGCCGCAGCTATGTGTTATCTAACAATTTTTACCTGTAGTATATAAGTATTCTGCATCATACATACAATATGTGAATATGACGTGATCCATCATCATATAATATTAATAATATCACTGTCGCTTTTGCTTTTATTAACTCGCCTGTGATCGATATGCGTTGTATTCGTACGACGGATATAGGTTCACAGCTGGACCGTATCTGTCATGCGTTTCGAAACGAATATCTACGGACGACAAAATATAAAGCCCAACCGTTCTTGAGTACGGTTGTCTGTAAACCCTATTGTTTGTGCAGGAACGGGCTGCAACGCGTGTTACGTGGAAAAAGTGGAAAACGCAGAACTTTTCGACGGTGACAAGACGAAACCACACGTAATTGTCAACACTGAATGGGGTGCATTCGGAGACGACGGAAAATTGGACGCTGTTCGCACCAAGTACGATCGGGAAATCGACGAGGACTCGTTGAACCCGGGACAACAGAGGTAGTTAGCGAATGTCGCTCATAAACAATATTGACGTTTTTCTCGATATTATACGTGGATATACTACCTACTGGTGACTAAAATGTGCGCTTTCCGTATTTTAGATTCGAAAAAATGATTAGTGGCATGTACATGGGCGAGATCGTGCGATTGGCCATCGTGGACTTGGCCAACCAGAACAAACTTTTCGAGGGAAGACTGTCCGAACAAATGAAGACCAAGGGAGCGTTTGGCACGTCATACGTATCCGACATTGAAAGGTGGGTACTGAATTATATATAATTATAATCGCTACCATATTTTAATAACCGAGTGTTAATATCGTACTATATGATTGCATTGATTGTGTATTGATTGTCAATGTAATATTTTAAGTTTCCTCAAAACGTCATTAAATTTGCCTATATAAAACCCCTTAGATAAGTAAATGTTTGGCGTTCTCTTAATGCCCCGTAGCCTATAGATTGTAGGTAGAAGGATGTAGCCTATAATTTACGTCCCACTAAACGATATGCTTATTTACGTCGCTGAAAAAGTATTCGGTGCGACACTGGTTGTGTACTCCTCGTTTTGATTGATATAATATAGTGTACTATTTTCATATAATTGTTGAGTAAGGTGTAACATGACTAATTATTGTGATTTTTGTTTTTCAGCGATAAAGCCAACTACAAAGAAACTTTGAAGGTTCTGAGCGAGATGGGCATCAACGACCCATCATTGGTTGACTGTGCCAACGTACGGTATATTTGCGAGTGCGTGTCCAGGCGGTCGGCGCATCTGGTGTCTGCTGGTCTGGCCGCACTTCTCAACAAAATGGACGAGAAGTCTGTCACAATCGGCGTTGACGGTTCCGTTTACCGTTTCCATCCGTACTTCCATAAACTCATGGTTGAAAAGACCAAACAACTGACCAAATCTGACATCAAAGTGAGTGAAAGAACGGTGTTAAACACTGTAGTTGATTGTTGAGACACTGTGATATACTGGTGCACAATAATGTTTTCATTAAGGGGTGTTGCATACTTATTTCCTTAAGACTTAGGTCAATGGTCGGCAACTAGCGGACAGCGGAAGGTATAAAAGTAGAGTGTTAACACATCTTACAATTCTTATGTCTTCATATTGCTATTATGAAAATTTAAAAATTTGACAAACATTCTTCTTTCTCCAGCACTCATTTATTCATTATTTTATTTTATTTTAATCTTCCTGACTATAATTTACTTGCCAATCCCTGCCTTAAGTCATTAATTGTTGTCAAAAATAAGTCCATGGCTTACATTTTACAATGATTATTGTTTTAAATTATTTTATTAGTGTAAACATTGTAGAACAACCAATTTTTTAAGTCAATGCTAAAAATGAGCTGCTAGATTTTTTTTACTTATTACTAAACAATATAAGTAAAGTATTATATTAGAATAAATGTTTTATTGTATTTTTTTATAAATTATCCTACAATTTGATATAATGTAATAACTATTACAACATCACTTTTATATTATGTAACCATGAATATGATACTTGTAGATGGTATTTAAGTTATTACAGTACTAACAAAATCATAACTTCTTTTAAATTTTCAGTTTGACCTCATGTTGTCTGAAGACGGAAGTGGTCGTGGAGCTGCCCTTGTTGCTGCTGTAGCTGTCAGGGATGAATTACCATCAATGACGAATGGATTCTCGGCGAAATAATTAGTGGTATTCAACTAGTGAGTCGAAGTTGTTACCAAAAATGCTCGAAGTACATTAAACATTATTTTTAGCATTATATGATTTGAGTTTTTTTTTTTTTAAGAAAAAAACGTTGGTGCTAACGCTAATAAGTGTCCCTTAGGCGTATTTTATTCACTTTACAGCGCGAGTCTTGTATGTCTTAGAGTGTTGTCATTGTTGTTGAGTGTTGAATCCTGATTGTTCATTGTTAAATATTTTTTTTTTTTAGATATTACTATATTAGATGATAATACATTTATATTTAGTATTTTCATAAAATCAGCGCTATAAATGTATCCATTATAATTTTTTATACCAATAATATTATATTATTTATGTATGTATGAAAGAAAAAACAAAGAAATAAAAGTTATATCTATGTTTTAGTTTTATATGAAGAATCTACAATATATGTGTTATGTAATTGATTTATAAATCTCGGGTGTTATGTATCTATGACAATAATAGTGATAAAGCCCAATGTAAGCCTAATATTATTATTATTATTATTATTATTATTAATATATGTACGTGTACGTCTAGTTTTGAATTGTTCCATCAATATGATTTTTACCATTGTCATTGCTGTTGAACACAAAATTAGTTATATCATAATTATTATTATTGCTGTTCATTTTAAATTATTTTTCTTAACTTATCATACTGATAATTTTAGTTACAAACAGAACCGTAATTCAATTTTTTTTTTTTCATCAGGATGATGCCATTGTTTTTTTATTATTTTTTTATATAATAATATGTAACTATACAAAAATGATATCTTATCCTCTTTGAAACCAATATGTAATACGATAATTTATATTATTACTTATTTGTACTTAAGGTTGTATTTAGTGAAATGCTAATTTATAATAAATTATTATATAAACGAATTAGGTTCAAATAATTAATACTATAATATAATATAATACCTACACACATTATTTAAAATGTAAAAGCTTCAGTTACATAGTTTGGTACTTAATCGGTACACTTATTGTAAAAATATTAAATAATAACTATATACAAATTCTTGAATATTTTATTGTTGAAACTTAATAAAAAAAAAATACTAATTTTGAAAATATTGAGCATTAATATGTATTTACTAATTATTCCTTTAACATTAGAGACACGTTAACCATTTAATACAACAACTATTATAGGTATTCAAAGATTTATTGAAATTTGTACAATAATAGATTTGTAAGTTGAAGTTGTAAACAAGCTCAAGATTTGAACTAATGTCACAAAAATACCTACTAAATAGTCAATACCACAGTTGTATACCTACCTACTTTAGAATCTAAATAACCATGGTCCATGGTATATATTAACAGTTAGGGGAGATGTAAATATGTATTCCGCATGACATTTTAAATGTGAAAAAGTTATAAGATATTAAAATCAGAACTTACATTCTAAAGTTCTGGAGCAGTAAAAATGTTTCAATCTTCATCAATATTATAATTTCTGGTAGAAAATCTATAGTTGGTACTTTGGAAAGTCAAAAATAAAAAATTCTTCATACTTTTCTCAATAATTGTAAAACACTTGAATTTTCACTCAAAATCACTAATCAGTATTTGACACTTTGTCAGATCTCGACTTTATTTTGTTTTAATTCATAAACTTTACTAATAACATTTATAACTTATAACACAAGTATAGTCATAGAAAAAAGATTATAGTTTAGTACTGAAATTCTTAAACGTCCCCACTACTGCCAACTGCCTACAACTGGAGCCCCACTACCTGCGGGAAGCACTGTGCGCCCCTCTAGTTTTGTTTACATATTCCTTGCTCCAACACTAAACGATTTTTGAAAATAAAATATGTTGAGTTAACATGTCGAACCAATGATTAAAAATGTTAAAATTGTGTACCCAATACCTTTTAATAAAATATTTTAATTCCTATCAAAGTTAAATATTCATAATATAATTTTTCACTTCTGCCGTGTTCACTGACACACGCATTTTTTTTTTTTATAGGCTTTTGAATTTTAGGCTGACAAGTGACAGACTGATTCCCCGTTGAAAATCTTTTTCCATATGATCTTATGTTTTACCATTGAATTCAAAATTTAACTCACCCATTGAAATGTTCCTTTTCTGCAATGACATGGTACGCTGACTCCTATATACACTATACAGCAGAGTGGTTACTTTTCTTCTTGTTCACTATTTAATTTGTATTTTTAAATAATGAGAACAATGAGTTTTATATTTTGAACGTAGTACCTACAGGCACGTAATTTAACTATTTAAGGGGGGTGGAAGTGGCAATCGTCATTCCCAATAAGAACGTATTTCAGTAACTGATTGATAAAAAAATTGAATTTTCATTATGAATTTCCGTTAAACGCTCCCCCCTATAAAAAAAAGCATAAGCACATATGTAACTCCCCCCAACATTTTTGCATAACAAATCAAAGGGTGTTTTCGATTTTAGTTGTCCGAGCGAGTGAAGCAAATGAGTGACCCCACCTGATACATATGTGCGTATAAAAAACCCAACATTTTACACTAGGTAAAAATAAAATGTTCATGAAAATCAAAGGCACACCCAAGGGGGTGGCTAACGGGCTTTAGCCCCCCCCCCCCAAATGGCTAGCCCCAAAACATTTTATTAGGTTTATTGACAATTGATATTTGACTTTAAATAATTATAAAAAAAAGTATCAACTATCGAAATTTAAACAATAGGTATAACATAATGTCATAATATTATATTATATTTATACCTGTCATTCCGGGCCACGAGAGAGACCTCTGTTGTTTATTATTATCGTCGCGACGTCGTTAGTTGAAACTGTGTACTGTGTAGGATACCGCCATACCGGAAACGTCTAGATTATACATTTTTATCGATACAATTTAATTTATCTCAAACCGCTATGCTTCATATTCACAGAGAAATCGATGTTCAAACTTCAGAATTACTCTCAATAATGGGGAAAAAATGACTAAGGCGTCTCAACTTTATAAGGTTGTAAACAAGCTTTAAGATTTCTGTACATATTTCAAAATAAATACTGCCTATTAATATTACAATTTTTTGAATTTAGCCCCCCCCCCAAAAAAAAAAATTCTGGGTGCGCCCCTGATGGAAATACGATATTATCATATACTTTTTTCTGCATTACTTATAATAAAAAACTAATCATTTCCGAGAAAAACTTTTGGTCCCTCCACTTTTAAAACGTTGAATTAGATACATGTTACCTAATTTGAAAAAAATCCAAATTTCGAATGGCTGCTAAGCTGAATCTGTTCCAATAATTTTTTCTTCTCAAATCCTCTGCCTTTGTTTATGCCCACAGCCCACCAGCGAAATATAAGTGGGCAATTGGGAAATTCGGAAACTGTTGGGCCGGTTAAAAATGTTTGTCACATTATATAATCAAATTATATAAACAAAATCCTACACGCGCCTATGTGGCTATGTCCTAAGCAGTAAGCTCCAACCCTAAGAACTGTTATGCTGAAAAACAAGTAAGACAAATCTAGACATTAATAAAAAATCGGCTAAATACTAGGCAGTCAGGCAGGTATATACTTATCGATAAGTTGGACTAGTTTAAGAGACGACTGCAGCAGGTTTACGTCCTCGTGTATCGTCTGTCGCCGACATGATGATTATTATGTATAACTGTATAGTTTATAGTGCTAAGAGGGGGGGGGGGCAGGGCCTCCAATCCCAGACATATTATTTCCAAAATGTGTTTAATAATTCTACAGATCCTGATATTACTATATTTCAAATTACATGTATGTCAGATAATATAATATATTATTATACGTATCATTTTGGGGGGCACAAACTAAGGATAGTACTATCTTAGTTCATGGTGGATAGTAATTCCAATATTATAGTTTTACATTAACAAAAAAATTGTGCCCCCTCCCCCCACCAAATCTTTGCTCTGGATCCGTGCCTGCAAGTGGGACTACGGGCCGCCCCCCCCCCCAAGCTCGTACCTTCAAAACATCGTATATTGTTAATAACAAAATTACTAAAAAACATATTATAATATCGAGAAATATGACTCCCCCCCCCTACAATGGATCTGGAGCCGACCCTATATAGGCTGTGGCAAGTGGATGTGGCTGTGGCTGTGTTGGCGTTGAAATAGTTAGTGAACCTTCGTAAACGCGGACTTGGAAATTTTTAAATTATTACTCCCTTGGAAGTGCATGCAAATTAGGCACATAGGACTAGGCACTTCATGGTCCCCTGGTAGCTAGTGTACCCACGGCGCGTGTCACGAAACGGTTATCGTGGTGTACGCCGGTCACGTTTCGCGCGCCAATTTGCGAATTGGAAAACCGACGAAAATATTCGATCTCGTCCCGAGTCTATCGTATGTTAGTATGTATAGAATAAATGAACAATATAGACCCCAGGCGTGTCCGTAGGTCCGGGGCATAGTAGTTTTGGAGATAAATTTGTTTATTTTGAATATGTTATCATGTACGTTTACCTATCGACCGTACAGCATACTGCAAAACTGAACTAATCAATTTAAAATATAACCATTTTAGGTACCTAATTTTATTTTTTTAAATTATTAAACATAAAGAATATATAGGATGTGCTACCTCAAAAATTATATCGGAAATGTGAAAATATTCACCACTCTAAAGTATATGACTTAGTGCAGCAGAATTTAGCCATAATAGTATGCTCATTGTATATTTGTCGTGTCTTATATAGTTATATTGGATGGAAAGTACCAACTTAGAATTTTAACAATATTGCAATAATAACAAAAATTTTGTGGCGCCCCCAATTTAACATTGACCGATTGGCGCCCTAGGCTGTAGCCTATACTAGTCTATTGGTTAATCAGGCCCTGAGTTTTCGAAAAAATCAATTTTGGGTTATAGTGTAACTCTAAAAAAATGACATGAAATTTTCACTGAATATTTGTGTTGGCATTTACACTTAATTGGTTATCTAGTTGTCATACAAGGGACAATATTCTTTTAGAACACGCTAATTACTTGGCAGACCCGTGCAAATTCGGTGCTTTTTTAGAAGTACAAAAGTGATGTAAAACATCGGCAAATGAAAAAAAGAATTAGTTTCAAACTAAATTTCTGTATTTTGAGTAATAACATTACCAAGTTAATACAATAAAAATAAATAATTATCTAAAAATTCAAAATTGCCTACACGCGTATAATTTTTTCTTTTAATAGACTCCTAGCGTAAGTAATGTTTTATAGTAAATATTATTAAAAAAATTGACTTATCTAAAGAAGGAAACAAATTGGTTAAAAATATTAAAACAATTTGTATCCCTCAACCTCAATATATAGAAGACTAAAAAAATAATAAACAAATTCATAAATCTATTGCTAATTGTTATAAAATAGAAACTATTAAATTTATAAAAAATATATTAAAAGCTACTTTTAACTTTTTTTATTGTTTAATGGTTTCTTGAAAAAGATGATAGAGGTGGTTTAAAAGTTATTATAATAATATAATATTGTAATTAACAGCCGATGACATAGATAAATATATTAAAATATAATATAATGTACGTATGATCTCTAAACTATTAATATTCCAGACAAAATATGAAGAAAAAAAAATACATTTTTTAAAAATACTTAGATTTACTACAAATATATACACATTTTACTAACTACACATAAAAATGTAGAATATGGGCAAAGCGATATGAATAATAATAATAATAATGAACACATTCAATAGATTTTCATTCACTTATTTCTTACTTAATTTAATAATGCATTTTAAAAAATAAAATTAATTCTACAAGTCTTTTTTTTTTAATGTTTTCACACCGACTAACATTGTTTTTTTTTAGTTTAATATTTTATAAAAAATCACATTGCACTTAGCAAATATATTAAAATCACACAAACACACGTACATAATAAACTATATGTATTTGATTTTATATTAACGATCTATATCAAATAATTAAAACCACAAAAGCTGATGATTAAATGATAAATATTATATGTTCTTTTTTGGAAACTTAGCTAACAGTGCACTTACTATAATATAGCATCACAAAAGTTTTACAAAATTGCACTGGGATCTAATTTAAGACTTTAACACATCAAGTTTTAAAATAGAAAAAAAATTGGTTAAATGGTTAAAAAGAATAAAAATAAAACGCAAAAAAAAAGTAATCAAATACAAATCAATAAAAAAAAAATCTCAACACTTATTTACATGAAAGAATACGTAAAAGAGATTAATTAAAACCCAATCGTTTGAGCGTGTTTTTTCCAGCTAATCGTGGCGCTGCATCATTGTGACAAGCCCATGTTTTTGCTTTGGACCTGAACTTTCTTAATTCTGATGTATGGGCAGGATCATACATTGACCGATAGCTAGACGGCACACACAAATTACTGTGTTGACTGTAAAATTTACAGTATCCACCATCAAGCAAATACATTTCTGGATAGTCCAAGTAAGGATAGCACATACTGTTCTTTTGCCTATCAGCATTACGTAAATACCGTGACCTACACAGTAAACAAAACAAGTTATTAATTTATTTGGTATACTTAAAAAAAATGTGAAATAGCTCCACCATATTTAATTAGTACTTAAAAAGAAAGTATATAATTATTAATTAAAATCACCTTAATAATTGTATTATAAGAGAACAGTGGATTAAATTTAAGATTTTTAGGATTAATATAACCATATATTGGTGTATATTTCATTATTTAAACTATTGTTGCATTGGTTAAGTATATAACTTTTTAGTAGCTAATTATTTTAGAGATTTTTGAAAAGTTATAAATAGTTAAACAAAATAACTTTACTGTTAATAAATCATTATTACTAAAGTCAGGACTCTATGTCCTTAAAGAGCTTAATATATTCCATCTAATATTTTAAGAATATCTCTTGTTGTCACTCTAAGTTGAAATAGGTATGTGTTAGCATTTCTTATCCCTTGTTAAGTTGATATACTCAAAAAAAACTGACTTTACTTATACTTTCTTCGGCGAGAGAACACTATTTGGGCCAACCAAAATAATAGACTTAAAATTATTTTTATACCTATGCTCTGTCCAGTGAGAACAAACCGATTCTGTGCATACCCATGCGACACCCTAGACATAGGGGAACTGGATTTGATAGTAGGGTGATGAGAAAGTTGCACAGAATCTGCTCATTATCTTACTGGACAGAGCACAGGTATATAAAATAATTTAGAGTCTATCATAATAATTAATAAACAATAAAAATATTAAATACATAAAATAATACTCACAAACTTGGGCCTCTTTCTGATGAAAATTCACAGTGAAATATCAAAACATTTCTCTTCGCATTAATTTTATCAGTTTTGTGAGATTTTTTACCCAACTTGTCATCAGTATAATCTTTAAAGAGTTGCTCTTTAGTAAATATGTTGATTGCGCCTCTTATATGACCACCTTCATACTCGTAAGGATATCTACAAATAAAATCAATTAATAAATAAAAACACAACTTTACTTCAAATTATTTGAATTACCTGCAATCTATTATTAGATAGGAGTCGATACAGTCATTGAACGAGCCCTCCAATAAATGAGCTAATGTATCAGGAGATATGCTACGTAGATCTGCATGACGACCAAGTGATAACAAAGGCAATATAAATGATTGACTGAAGTCACCAATTAAATTTGATGCATTATCCTCTGAGAAAAAAAAATAATATTTAGACATTTTAACACTAAAAGAATATTATGTGGTTTAAACACTAGAAACCAAACAAATTATTTATGATAATTAATACTTGGGTCAGAGAGAGAAAACAAACTCTCGCATCCTCTTAATTATAAGCATTTAAAATATAGGTTAACTGAAAGCTGTGGGTTTACCTCAAATTGGCGGTAATTATTCATCTTATATAAACTTTAATTAAATGTGACTAAATAAAAACTATTAATTAAATAAATACAAATCAAATAATACCAATTATATAAACCAAATTACACATATTATCACTTTTTTACTCTCACACATACGGCCTATCTAACATTTATCCATGAAAAAATAAACTAAACAAAGTATTACATGTTTAATATTAAGGGGCCTCCTTTTTTGCTTAAAAACATGCCTCAAAAGAAAAACTCTCCAGCCTTGTAGAACTATCTGATTTCAATATATTTTTTTTTTTTTTTTTGAAAGAGAAATACTTCTTACAGGGTGCATTGGACTTGGATTTTTGAAATCACATTTCTAAACAATGTGATAGGATTTTGAATACTACCAATTTCCACAAACTTTTGTTATTTTTATAATGTTTGATTTAAGCTAAATATTTGAAAATAGAAGTTCAATGCACTCCGTAGAAAGTTATCTTCTAACAAAAAAAACTAATCAAATCTACCACTCTACGATGCATGAAAATTTTTCCTGTAAAGAGTGTTTTGTGCAGTCACGCTTTTGCCTAACCTTTGGTCGGCAGTGCCGTCGACATGCGTGCAGTGCGTAGATGGCTCGGTACCCGCATACAATCACACTCACACTAATTATCATTGACGACTAACACTAATGCCATGGGCGGCAGCGACTAAATTGCTTATTGCCTAAACATTGCCCCATTAATAAAGACCCACGAGCAGGCCCCTTAATAATTCTTAAGTGTGCTATATTGTAGCACTTCTTACGTCTATTTGATGGTTTTTCATTATTTAATGTTACGTACAATATTTTTGAAATATAAGTCAAAAACTGGAAAGTAAAAACTACTATTAACACTATTTTTGATAATACTTATTATGTTAAAATTTGAGTATTAATATTTATATCACATTTTTATAAAATATATTCTGCATTAGAGTACAAACAAGAATAAAAATCGGACAAAAATATTTTTTAACTATATAATTGACTAAAGAAAATGAGTGTGGTGGATTATATCATCCTAAATAAATTTCACAAAATTCTTATAATTTAAACTTTTCAATTAATGTATTTACTTTGTTATAATTTCAATCCAACAATATTGATTAGTTTTCAATGTACTAGTGGATTACTTACCTTTCTCAAATGCAGCTTTTATTGTGGCTTCATTAGTTGAAAATGACCTTCGAAGCTTAGAAACACTATTTTTGCAAAATCCATAGTCAAAGAGTGTTGTTTTCTTGTGTGATACAGGAGCAGTTAAAGAAGTATTTCCAGTGTCTAATCTTGGAGAATTAAATGACATTGAAAGATCTACATTGGGCTTTAACCGTTTGGATACAATTGATTTCTCAGAAGGACACTCAAATTCATTAAATAATTTACGTTTTTTCACAACAACATCAGTGTTTTTAATTTCTCCAAGAACAAAATCCTATTTGGAAGAAAATACAATGATAAATTGAAAAAAAAATTATATGCATAAATAAAATAATTACTTACAACTTTTCGAGGTGTCTCTGAATCATATTTAGAATTTCTCCGTTTGACAATAGGTTTAATTATTGGTGATTGAAAGGCACGAATATCTCCATCGATCAAAGTATTAAATTCACAAGGAAGTGAATCTTGAGACTTCAACCATGAATAATAATTTAATTATAGTACTAAAATATAATGTATTCTTATTTATTATTTACCAATCTTGCTGGAGAATTAACATTGTCTAAAAATGGATCATCTATTTCTGGGATTCCTTTGTGACAAACAACTAAATCTGATCGAGGAACATTTAATGATGAATTTTTCTTTTCAATCACAATTTTGGGTTCAAATCTTCAAACACAGTAAAATATATTATTCAGTTGAAAATAAAAGTTAAATTACTGATTATAGATAATTACCTGTTTAATGATCTAGAATCTTCAGAGAGCACTGAAAAAAACCCACTGTCTTGGGAATTAGGATCATGATCTTCTAATGGGTGACGACCTCTTGTATTACGACCGTGCATCAAGAACTACAAAGTAGGTAATACAACATAACTATTATTTACTAATACAATAAGAATATATTAAAAATATTATTTCAATTAAGTATTTCAAACAAATTTAATTGGTAATAATAAATTACTAGTTAGGTACTACAAATAACTTATTAGAATAAAAGTTTAAATAATTATTAAAAAATAAAATTACAGTTGGACTTGATTGGGATGGTGATAAAATTGATTTAGAGACCATCGTATCCATACATTTAGTTGTGTTTTCTTTCTCAACTGGACTGTTTATCATTTTTTGAAGCATCAAACAACATTTGAATGTTGGACTTTCATTAATATTTTTTGAACTTCCTTTAAATAATCTTTAATAGTATAATATAAAGTTAATTAAATAGGTATATAAGTCACATAAATATTTAAAATAGAACAAAAATCTATAAAAATATTATTTACCTGGTATTCGATGAGCTGTTGAAATCATGATCTATTGTTTTGTTTATAAAATTGAAAATAGGAAATCATTTTAATTAAACAAAATATGCAACAATAAAATTATTTAAACACATATCATTCAAAAATCAATATATCCCTATATATCTTAATAGGTAATCAAAAAAAATAAATTTATTAAAATATAGTAATAAATGACAACAACATATTTGTATATAAAAGCATTCAAGAGGGATATTTATCCAAAACGAAAAATAGAGAGAAAGAGACATGGGCGAATAGAAATTATTATTAATGTATGTAATATTAAATATGGAATTTAAATTTAAAATAAAATGTTGATTTTACTAAGTAGATATGGATATGTTGAAACATTTTGAAACCTTAACAAAATATGATGGTTGTAGTGTATACAATGGTAATTACAAAATAGATATTAACCATGTATATAATTAGGTAAAAAAAGAATCAAATGGTTAGAAATAGATATTATGGTATTGATCAATTTGAATTAAAAAATCACATTATTTAATGGTTTTTAATAGAACATTTAAATTTACCGTGGAGTATGTTATCATAACATTTTTTTGGAGTTTCACTAGGTTCAGATAATGTTAGTTTGCGTCTGACTGTTAGTGATGTTCCTAGACAATTAGCTAAATGTGTTATTGGTGATGGGACTTCTTGGATTGGTGCTCTATCATTGAATGAACTCATTTTAACACTTGTTATTTACTGACAATAATGTATATGAGTAGGTAGTATAAACTGTAAAATAAAACAAGAAATTTAATGATTTCATAATGATTAAGTAGAAACACAAATACATTATAATATGTAATTACTTTGGTAATTACTAGATACTTAATAGATTAAGTAAATTAATATAATTTGGCTAATGGCTACTGCCTACATATTGTTAAATGGGATTTTAATTCATAATACCTTCAATTTCTACAACTAAACACATACAACTGTAATATAAACCGAGAAACAAACAAAATTGATTTTAAATTTAGTTTACTTATGGTAAGTACCTAGCTAAAATCTACCTAGTAGTTACACAGCTGCAGCTGTGTCAAAGATATTTTGTAAATCAGAAAGGTGCTCTTATAAATAAGATTAGGTCATAGTGCCACACCATTGACTATGTAAGCTTATCAGCCAGTTATGAATAATCGTGTATTATTATGAACGAACAAAAAAAATCTAAGCAAGCCATCAACAGAGAATTAATTTAGATATGTTGTAGGAACATTTTTTATATTGTATATGGATACAGTTATTGACACTGGCAGTCGAGTGCACACCAGACGTGTAGAAGAACAAAACAGAAAAGTCAAGCAAAACATTAGGTGGAGGCAAAAGAAAGAGTGCCAATGACCTATAGCATGTGTCTTTGACACCTAGGTATTAGGTGAACCTAGGCATACGTGTGCTCATGTTTATATTTAAGGTCAAATCAATTCGGATGCAAACGGGACAAGCGGAACTACATTTCCGGTTCGAGATTCGCACGGACTAGGTAACTGTATAGCGCAGTTTTCCGTAACAATATACTCACTGTTTACAACGTCAACTGCTGCTGCTGCTGCTGCTGCTGCTGCTGCTGCTGCTTCCACACAAACCGATGACCGGCGAACGACACATCGTTTCGTCGGGCGACAACACCAACCGTCGGAGAGTCCAGCCGTCGTCGTTAACGATTCTCACGGGTGGTGCAGGTGGGCCCGCAAAAACGATTGCGAGAAAAAGAAAAACGTGAAAAAAACTATACTCGGTGGCGAAACGACGAAAGAACTCAGAACCGGACGGCCGCCGTTGGACGATATAATATTATTATGTTATTGCGAGGTATTAACAATAATATTACAACGGCAACGCTCGGGCCGGTCCGCTTCGGTTTTTTTTTTCAAAAAATTTAACGGGCGACGTGGCTACGGCGGCGGCTGAGGTGGTGGTGGTAGCTGCTGCGCCTCGGGCCTATGATCATCAGTATGAACCGGCCGTGAGTATGGTCAGACGGGCCAAGCTACGGGCCGCAGCCACCAGGTAGCGTCGCGGTCGCAGTCGGCGGGGACGACCGACCGTATGTCGTCGTGTCGTCACGGACTCACGGTCGCGGTCGTCGGCGGGCCGACGCGGGGCGGGGGATCGCGCACAAAGACTACACAACTCGGTTCGCGGCGTTCGCGCTTTTCCGCCGTCGGTTCGACAACCCCTAGCTGCGACGGACCGTGGACGTGTAGGTACCTACACGGCTATTATCATTATTATTATTATTATTATTATTACTATAAATTATTGTACAATTTTATGCGTTTCGCAATAGCGCGCGTGCTGCTCGACCGCGCCAATCCGTTACCGCGTTAATGGTAGCATCGTACAATGCATAGGGAATTAGGGACCCACCATGTGGCATGTGACGTTTTTTATTTTTCGCCAATCACCCGCACGCCTCTGTACCGTATTGTAGTAATATAATATTAAGCATGGCCTTTTCGACGTCGCGGCCGAGCGTAGGTATACTCGTTTCCACCGCGGTATATTCATCATGCCGCAGTTTCAAAGGGTGAGGCCATACATATAGGGGCTGAGTGTGCAGCCGGGCTCGAAATCCATATGTATTAGGATTTGGGGGTGCCAGAATCGTGGATATACGTAAATGCACGCGGTACACCTAACTTATCACGATAATATTGCGTGTTGAAGTCGCACTATAGTACAGTATACATAATCATAGAGAGTAAAACATGCCGACTACATACAATATAGAATTATATCGTTGAATCAGAAATCGAAAAAATAAATTGCCATGAATATCGTCATTAGCACATAAACGAGACTACCTAATGCAGTATACCTATCGTTTATAAAATTAGGAAATCTAATATTCTAGTCTATAGATCGGAATTTCGGGAGTACTATGGGCTGAAATACCTCTGAAAAAGGCTACTGAAAGCCGACTAGGCTGCACGTAATCGTTTAAAAGTAGATATAATATAATATATTGGCATGTCGACGCGAAATTATTAACCGCGTACTCGCATGATCACGTCATATCATAACAGTCATTGTATATTTAATCAACGATCATATAGGTACTATAATACTAATATAATGTGTCCGTGATAAGTTTTTAGCCTTATGTCTAAGGTACCTAACCTTAATAATAATTAAGTATAAACTATATTATTACCTCATTTTCAGACAAAATCGTAACTTAAAACTTAAATTCATCACGTAAAATAGCAGGTTTGCAGACATATTGTATAGTTGAATAGTTCGACATACCTATATCATCCTAGTTAACTCTTCGTTTTATTTATTTTATTCGTTTACAATTAAACGTACAGATGTATGTACTGTATTGCAATTTGCAGTCTGTACAGTAAGTATTATAGTCTGTATAATTTCCCTGTGTAAATTCACCACAAAACACTTTCGCAATCATAGATGTCTATAGTAATTATAAATGAATAGAGTAATAGCTGCAGTATATACAAATATGCACAAAACCAGACACCAGTGATAACCGAATAACCGATAATTTAGTATAATTTATAATATAGTTTTTTCTTGCTGATACGTATAAAATAATAATGATTGCTAGTTGATAGCACTCGATACGGCTATATCTATTAGAACTATAATATATAATATGTAGTATGTAATTTACGCATTTGGTGACCTAAATTATTTTAACTACATAACAAAGTAATATTGTATGAGTATTGAGTAGGGAATACTTGAAATTGTAATAGACCTGTGCCCGTTCGACTTTTGATATCATAAGCATACAAAATCATCGTGAGGCAGCAGTCTAATGAGTAATGAATGACTAATGAGTAACATTATGACGATTGTCGATTATACAAAGACGATAATAATCATTTCGTACTAACAATAACAACAACAACAACAATAAAAAAAATTTCGTTTAGTAAACGATACGAAATACATGTTATATACACATTGTACGTATAATTGTATTTACATTACTTCGATTGAAATAGTTATGATATAATATGCTTACCGCTATAGCACTGCGCAGAGCACTTTTAAATATTAATTTCTAACTATTATTATAATGAATATAATGTTATGTTGAGATGTGTTTTTTCCACTGTAATAATCGTAGACGAACTCGACGTACAATAAAAAAACTCGTCTTTGCGTGGGTCGATCGTAATAGCAATATTAATAATAATAATAATAATAATATATGGTTCCATTTTTAACGAGTAACAGCACTTGTGACGACGTCGTTCCAGGAGTAGTGTTATACATACATACATAACATATTGAATGCATTTATATATATTAATATGTTATGTATATACTGTTGTACATACGATATGGTCTCGGACATATCACGTATATATTATAATACATACCTCACCTCCTACGGTTCCTTACGAACAGTTTTTTACCCAACGCGCGCTTAATCGAACGACTTCAGGACTCGCATCCGATTACCTTTCTATACCTTTCTTCGCATACCTATATAATATGTTATATTTAATATGTACTTAGTATTATATACGTCGTGGGTTAGGCCTTATAGTGAAACACCCATTATTATAGTAACATTGCGCTGCTATGTGATACGAGACGCATGCGTATTACTGTGATTATTTTCAAACGCGTCGTCACGAAAAATACGTTAAGATGCATGTTGTACATATATATAATAGAGGTACCTGCATACTTATAGCTGCAGCATAATAGCAGTGCAGCGTTGTGATCGTGGGCGTATGTATGCCTATAGGTATATAGAATATAAATTGTATACACGAAATACGTATATTTTACGACCAGAACGGAATCGCTGCGGAATTTCGAGAGAAAAAAGTACATAATAATTTATAAATGGTATATACAGGTATTGTGGGTGCACTCCGTGACAATAACACACATATTATACGCATATATCGTTGTCCAGATCCAAAAAAAGGCCGACGATATATTATTATATTTATGCACATCGCTCGGAACTCGCCGGGCATATTATACGTGCCATATTATATATAGAATTATACAATATGTGTCAAGTATATATATATGGGACGCGGACGATGTGTGACAACGTACAATGTAGGTACATATGTAGTATAGGTGTATAGGTAATACATTACATTATGTTATAATCTAAAAGATTTTAACGGCGTGCGAGGCGACTGCGAGCGTATAATATAACAAGCTTTGGGGGAGGTCGTCAGAAAGAAACCGTTTTTTTTTTTGAAAAAATTTTCCCCGAACCACATATGGACCTTAAAATCAAACATATATATATATATGAATATGTATAGGTATTATATCGGGTGCGTCTTGGCCTCGAGGGTGAACGGGAGCGGTATCAGGGTATATAGATATATTTGGGGTGACCGAACGAGAACGACGGCGCGGGCGCCTTGTATAATAAACATACGAATATAGGAACGACAAGGGTAGGTAATATATTATTATATGTAGTCAGGACTTACGAATACGCACCGGTACGGGTGTTTTACAGTGTGTGTGTGTGTGTGTTATAGGGGTGCGGTGGGACTACTCGGGGCACGTAGGTAGTCGCACTAACACGTGTATAAATATATATATAATATTATATATCATATGCGTGTGTGTGTCGTATATACAAAGATTTCGTTGGACGGCTTATAACAATCGGACTGCAGACGGTTATTTTTCAAATGTGATTTTTTCGGTCAAGGCATAAACGTCGAAATACCGACGTTGATCTTACTCTTACATAGGTTTATTCCTTATTTAATATAAATAAACTTAATCCTTATATATTGTGTATTTATACATATAATATGTATATATTGTATATACCTACACCATTTCCTCTTAATAGGTTACATTTTATCCTACGTAAACGCTTTTATTACTTTATAGACACGACATTTTATCCATAAACCTACGTATCATTTATTCATATTATAATATAATAAGTAATCGAAGTTAATATAGATAAAAAATATTAATTCAGTTATGATTATCTGTTATGTATAGGTGTCTATACGTTAACAGGCAACAGCACTCGGATTGGTTAATCTTTATCTAAATATGGCTATAGGTATATAAAACAATTTAACATTTATAGATATTAGCTATAATATATAGGTATATAAAAAATGAGAATACTAGGTTTTTGCAGATAAATATTTGACCAAATAATATAAATTTTTATAATTAATGATCGAATATAAGCTAAGACGTATTTCAAAATTAATATTATTATACCCAATATTTTAATAATAAATAATACCTACATAGCACATAATTTATATATTATATATATATCCTACGTAAAAGTAAATTACCTAAAAACTAAAAATTATAATTTTCAAGGAAATTTTCATTTTATAATAACATTACTATAAAAGTATTAAATAATTAGTTAATGTTAAGTTAACTCTTGGCCAGCAGGACACTCGGAAGTTTGTACATATACGCATTAAACGTAGATGAGAAATTGGTTCACGCACGTATATGTCGTATAAACAATAATATACTGCTGAGTGTTGGTATACAGTATACATGTAATGTTTGTCTTTTTCGACGTTTCCGGTTCAGCAAAGTTATTACTTCACTTGAGCGCTAGTGCGTGCGTATTAAACCATAATAATTTAACAATATTATCATGTAGGTACCTACCATATATTATATTTAACTCGAAACCCGCCGATATAAATAATAAAATGTCATATATATATATATTTTTTTTTATAAAATATTTCTCATTTAGACATTATACATTTACACATAGTAATAATGTAGCTACTGTTTTGGTATGAATATTTTCATTATTGACGTTGAAATATTAAATGTATAGACACGTTAATACGTCATGTTAAAACTTATGAGCACATTACAAAATTATTAAATAAAAACATGTGTTTTCTGAACGTTATTTGGTCGTTTTTAGCATTTTTTTTATTAGCTACTAACAATTAAATATAGGTAATGTATTAATATTACAATTTACAGTTTACAATTTATTATAAATTATAGTAATAAATATAACAGTATAATGCTATCTAAATATCTAATCAATGCTATTCTATACTACATAACTAAAGACAAATTTGGAAGTTGTGAAGGCATTTTATCAGTTATATGTTTGTGTAGATACATAACTCGTTAAAAATAAGACAATTATATTTGTAGACGAGAAAATATTGCAACTAACAAGTAATAACCTACAACGTAAATCGACAATAAAAGAAAAATAACAAATATAGTACTGCTGTATAAGTATATATATACGTAATACCGCCTATACAAGTTATATTCTCATGTGTTCTAAAATACCATCATCCCCAATTTATTATTATAAGGGTGGATCCAAATAGGGTAGGGAATAATATAGGGTCTATGACCGCTCACTATTCATTTTCGAATTGTAAAAGAAACCCTTTCGCTTTAATTTATATGTTATTTAATTATGGATTAATAAAATACCCAAACACTGCCAATTATAAACGTTGGAAAATATTATCGTTTTATATTTATGTACTCAGTGTCTACTACAAAATATAAACAATAAATATATATAATTAATAACTATATGTATACAAAATTAAAAACCTATGACCGCTATATATATAGGCACCAAGCCTGCGAAGTCAATCAAACCGTATAATTATAGTTTGTAAAAATATGCCTCAATTCGCAAAATCCTCAACAAGTAACAGCCCAACCGTCAGTAGGAGAAAGAATAAAGAAACCTTTGAACGCTAAAATAAAAATCCATTTTTGTGTAAATTATTAAATTAATCACATTAAATAATTGAAAAAATGGTAAATAACCTAAGATCTATGGTATAATCTCAGACCGGCAATTAATTTTCAAGTTAAAAAAATGTATTATTTTTCGTCACTCCTAACACACATTAGTAATATGTAGGTATTATTTTATAATCTAAGCATATAGGCTAGTGATTATTATATAAGTGCATCTTATAAAAATAAGTAAATAACTCACTATTCATATTTCTGTTTAGAACCACTTTTGAATTATTTTTGTCTTTGTGTAAAAATTGTATGGTATGCATGTAAACTATAGGTGCATAAATATAAACTCTTAAAAGTTGAATAATAAACCACGAAATTAAAAGTATTTAGAATTATATAGGTGCAACAGGTGATTTCTTTTTATCCCGTCATGTCTTATGATGCGCGTAACAACGAAATTCTGAGAACTAAAAGCATCCATTCAAATCTTTAACAAAACATAACGTTGGTACAAGGGATGAACGACGCTCGAGTGTACGTTGAGCGACAACGGTTTCGAATCAGTGATATTATAATGGTCGGTATTATTTATTTTCTGTAGGTATTAAATGAAATGTACCGACGACCAAAATAATACTCAACATGAACACAAATACATCCATCCGATAATAACATATTATATTATTTGAAAAAAAACTACCTATTTTATTATGTGAAAAGCACAGTATATTATTATTGTTATTTTGATAAACAACTATTTTATAAATTATTAGTATTTTATAGTAATTCCGCACTATTTTAGAGTAAAACTACGGTGAAATGGAATCATATTGTACTAAAAGTACCAATAATATTCACTTATAATTCCATTACGTATATATATATTACCTGCCGATTCGAAAACTATTGTATAGTTGGCCCATCGTTTAGGTGTGTATAGACGTTCAAAAATGTATCGTTAAATGTGCCAAATTTAAATTGAATAAAAACTACAAAGATGTAAAAATCCTTAGTACGTGATATTTTGATATTAACTGCGCAACACACACGAACACGAACAACGAGTGAAACGAAAAACGATTGAAAACTATATTGTATATTTTATACCTATATTGTGAGAAAAAAAAACTTATAAAGGACTCGCAGTCACATTGTTTTTTTTAAATTTATTTTCCACGGTACGATATTGTATAATATTATAGGTACACTCCTCCAGCTATCAAATCGTTATGGAATAATACATTATAATGATGTATTTGCAGTGCACAGTATTGTGTACAATTATATTACACTATATAGGTACCTACAGGACGTATAGGTATAATTTCTCTTTAAGAATAGCATTGTGTTTACTTCGTTATGAATCTATACAGGTGTAAAATCGATATATAGACATAAATATTATATGGTTAGACAATAACTTATATTTTAACATTAATCCTGACAATATAATATATACCTATGTAACGTATTTGTATATAAGAGTGAGTGTGACAACTGTATTGGAGTCGTGGCATCGTAATAGTATATATATATTTAATGTTTGTACATCGCCGTCTTTCAAATTCTTTATACAGACGGAACCTGTGTAAATATTATACCTTAGATATTGTATAAAAACGATAATTATTGTACATGGCCGCACAGGCGTATATTGGAGTTGGGGTACATAATTTATATACTGATATAGACGATATACAGTTATATATACCTATTATATTATCGTGTATTATTCGTGTACAGGATGCGCATCTCGAAAGTCTGACTTATTATTTCAATATGTGAAATAGTCAATACTACATAATTGATACACTCTGTAGTCTCATGCCATATTATATCATTAATATTAAGTGACAAGTGCATAAGTTTAATATCTTATATTATATGAACTAATAATATTATATAATACACTTTCATGTATATATATATAGGTACATATCTACTGATAATTCCAATTATAGTGGTATATGATGATAAAAGAATTAGTCATCGATGTATATAATACGAGTGTCCCTCGTAAAAGAATCATTATGTAGGTATGCAAATAAGTCGAAATAAACTCGTGTCACGAAAACAAAATTATGAAAACCATTACTATTTACTAGTGACACTTATGAATAAAATTTCATCGGATTTTTAATCGTGCGGACAGTGTCAGTATTTACACAGACTACACGTTAACACCGAGCGAAATTCTATATTCAATAGAGCACGAGCGAGTTAAAAATGGTACGCTGGCCGGATGTGGCCCGCGGGCCGCCAGTTGCCCATTCCTATGCTATAGTGGATCAAGCATAAGTTAGGGTGAGCAGCAACATATGGCCGGAAGGTACTTGTCTCAATGTTCCCCTTCCCCGCCACTTACACTCCGAAACTTCTTATTCTTATTTTGCATACAAATCCAATTTCATTGAAATGATAAATTACGAGTTAGGTACGTATATCATTGTGCATGTAAGACACGTGTAAGAATTCCGTAGACATTTACTTGATATAATATACTTATATCTAAAATAATAACTAATAAGCAATAAAATCTTAGCAGGCTTTAAAATCAAGCTTGGAAATCTGAATCCAAAGTCAAGTCTTATAAATCATAACGTTATAATATACAGCCGATAATTTATAATAACGTCTTCAAACATTTTAACAGAATTTTTCAGGTCATGTAAAATTTGTACGTGCAGTACATATTTTGTTTTGTTTATTTATATCTATTTTAACAATTTTATGTATACCAGAATAAAATATAATAATTAATAACTTCAGGTATGCATTTCAGATGTCAAATTAAATACAAAATGATAATATAATATACAGATTAATGTAGATAGTGAAATATAATTTACAAATAATAGCTAATAATATAATTTTAAAAATACTTAATATATAATTAAAATTAATTAAATCGATTTGGCCATCATTAGCTAATCGCATGGTTTTATTGCCACCAGAGCATAATAGTTATTTTTTGTGTTGGAATATAAAAGTCTTGGTAGACCTAGTTCGACAATAAGGGAATTAAAAAATAAAACAATTTAGTACTTCAGGACACTTGATAAATATCCATTAGCCAATTATTACAAGAACTTCAAATCATTAATATTATAAAAGTACAATGAATAATTAGTATACAAGTTAGTTCATACTAATCATACTATTATACTATACTATTTCTTCTGATAGCTTAATTGATATTTTATGGGTACAACACATTAACACTGTCTTATATAGTGAATTAGTGAAAATGGTTTAAGTAGCGATTACCGAATACCACATTTATATGATAAAAATCTGGAAAAACGATTTTGAATTGTTTCAAGGCTTGCATTTGAATATTGGTAGAGGGTAGCCTGACTATAGAATTATATCCTTGAGTAGAACGTATCAATGAAAAATACAATATTTTCTAAGTAATAATGCTAGTAAAACCATGTCTCTTAGAGTCAAAGATAATATCATAGTGTACAATCATATTTTAAATATTTATATGATGCGCATTGAAAGAGAGTGTTGAGTCAAACGTAATACCTTAATCAAGATTTTCAACTATGACACACTAAAGCATAATATTATGCTTATTTAAATAGTAATTATGGGTAAATGGAACACGACAAGACTCGGAGAATGACAACTTTACTTAACGATAAATTATTATATTTACACTAAACTGTTAAGACATTTTAATCATTTTGTAACAACACTGAATTCCCTGGCGATTTTACTAACCAAACGAATTTCATATCATCTGCGAAAAGAAGTTTCCGAGATTTAAGAAAATATAAATCATAAATTAATAAGATAAATAACATAGGAGCCACATGAGAGGAAAATGAACAGAACTAATATTTTTAACCTTGACAATTTTCTTTCTGATAGAGGCATGTGTAATTAACCATGATAAAAAAAAGGATCACAAATTCCCATAGAATGAAATTTATAGAGAGAATGGCGTGGCTTACTTTTTCAAAACCCTTGAAAAAATCCGTAAAAATTACATCAACATCAAGTTGAATATCAAATTCCAAAGCTGCAAAATCATCTAACATGCTAAAGTTAATTGGTTCGTCGATTTATGGATACCAATATTTACCTATTTTCGATTAAATATTGTCATTGTCATAGGTATAATATTATATAATATTAAGCAATGTCTATTGTCTACAATGATAATCAGTACATAAAATAAACAAATAATATTATATTATAGTATGCAGTACCTATAAATGTGCGTATACCAATATTTACAAGTAGAGCTACACTCGTATAAGCGGGGAGAGACAAACGTGTTCGCGTGCAGGCCAATGCAGCTAGCTCGTCTATGAGCTATTGACTGCCTACTCCTATTATGCCGGGTTGCACGAACAATCACTAAACATTTAAGGAATCAATAGTGATGGTCCTTTGAACATGATTTAGTGGCCCATGATTGGTCCATTAAATTTTATTGGACCTTTAAATTATTACATTTTTCATGCAACCCGGCATCAGTATTTTATTATAACGTTAAATTTAATTTTACATAAATTATATTATGCATAATATTATAATATATACCTATACGCGTATCCACCGTGTTGCACCCGGACACATGCCATCACCGAACAGCCGGACAAAGACGGACAGAACCCCGTCCGGTTGACTGCACTCGACCGGGCGTGTAGTTTGCGATTATATAATATATATAGGTATATTATACTCCGTCCTGTATATTGCTTCACCGCGGTATCATTCCTGTATAGTAGAAGAAAAAAAAACGGTCACGATAGTGATACATTTCCGAAAGGCTGGTCCATTTATTATTTTGTGTGCATATACCGCAAGGGAGGTTTTCCCTTTTAGTTTTTATTATCTGCTTTAAGCGGAATCGTCCGTCGCTTGTGCACACACGAAACACGTATATTTTAATTATTATAAACTCAGGTACGTCGTACGTGTCTTGTGTTTGTTTACAGTTGTCGCCGTAACGAACCTCGGGCTATGGCGTGTACGCGTCATATTAGAATAGGCAAAATATTTTTTTTTACAATATTATAATTTAATACGATGTGAACACAGAAACAGATATAATATAATATATCTCTTTGGATATGAGTAGGACATAATATTAAAAATATTATATTATTTTTTATACCGTGGTAAGCGTCACCTGCCTATATTATCATTTATCATGATGGGATATCAGTGACGCTGGCGCAAATGGAAGCGCGCGCATACTGATTGAAGCGGCATTTCTGTTGTTATTCTTATTAACTGTTTGCAACAAAAAATATAGGTACTAGGTAATCATTTTGAAAAAAAAACAAAATTTAAACTCCATTTTATTCAAATTTCTATAAATTATGCATAATTTTAACATTTTATAAAATGGGATGAGTGAAATGGTATTTGGACGTCCCTCCCTAGGATTTTAGCAGTACTGGAGATTCCCCTCCACCGGACTCTCTGAATCATTGGGTATATATTTTTTATACACATAATAATAGGTCGGAAAATAGGTTCTTTGGTTTTAACCGAAATACACAATCATCTATCGACTATCATCATTCATATTATTCAGTGGGTAATGATTGGTAAACCAAAATTATGTAAAAGTATTATTGAATTATAACTATACATTAATATAACAATTTGTAAAATTATTTTCTTATGAAAAAACTCGTAAACAGTACCTACATTTATTTATTTGAATTTGTGATTTGTTTATTGTTTAAGATTTTAATATTTATATTGGTGCATTTTGTATTGCCAATAGTGTTATTATAACCTATTATTTAATTTAATTAATATATTTATATTTATTTGCTTATTTAATTTTATTATTAATTTAATCATTTGTGAATTTATTGATTTTAATTGAATATTATTATTTAATATTTTTACTTTTAATTTTTCGTTCGAAGGAGAAGTATCCTTTTTTGTGTGGTGGGGAGGCACGGAGGAAACGCCCTAGATTCGAGTTATATTGAGCCATTAAACTATATAATAGTTATTATTATATTATTATATATTACTATATTTTAGTTATTATATAGTTCAATGTATTGACTATTGAGCATACTTAAAAAATGATCGTGTTCACGGTTTTGGGCAAAATATCCCGTGGTATTAAAGTCTATAATGACATTGTACATATTTTCTTATTTATATTGTAGTTTGAAATATATTTTATCCATAGAATTAATGAAAATTAAAAGTGTTTTTATAAATACTTAAAAATGCCAATGTTTTTGATAAGATAAGAGGTAAGATTTTTCCGTGGATCCTCCCCTTCACTCCACCGATACAACAGTATATATACGCTAGTACGCTACTGCTCAGGTTATGCTATCAATTAATTTATTATCTAGTTGGCATTGACACTTGACACAAAATACTCATGCAAAAAATATATTTTGACACAATAGTATTTTGAGCAAAAATGTTCAAAATATAAATTATTTTATAATAGAAATTGTTATTATATTATTCAGTTTTGGTGCAATAATTACATTGCAATTTGTAATTCAATTTGACGAGAGAATATTTAGGAACATATTTATTTGACACCCCCTTCACATATTACATAGATGGAGGTTTACGAGAGATGTTTTTTAAATATAAAATTTAGTTTAACTAAGTATACATTCTTAATATACATATACATTCATAGTTAGTTAACACATTTATCTACTTTTTCACTATCTCCACAAAAAGCATAAATATCGAGGCACTATGGCACAAACCGACTATACTACCTCGTACCAGTGGTTGCATTCGGTCACTCCTGATCGCCAAATAAAGTATTTACAGCTAACAGCAGAAATATGAATACAATGGCGCCATCTGCCATTGGTTCTTTTCAAAACGTTAGGAATATTGCAAACGGACCGTTCTTAAGGAGTTAAAAATAGGCAATTTTCAAAATGTATACATGCGGGTCTTTTAAATGTGTGCGTAGTAAGTTATCACGGATCATCAATATGTAAATAAAATGGCCGAGCACGTATAAGTCAAGGCGACTTTTGTTTAACGTTCACAATTTTTTTCACCACTTTAAGTTGGTCACAATATTTTTTTTATCGATCATTCAATACATCGACATCTAGGTCATTAATATTGTAGTATAGGGTTTTGTAGAAGTTGGTGTTATTTACATATTTTTTTTTTATTTAAATTATAGAATGCAGTCACAATATTAATTGACGGCTAAAATACGGTTCTGTCGAAATATTTGTCGTCTGAATTCGGTTCGGATAACATGCTCCTCTTTGTGTCAGTCATAAATGATTATTTTTACAAGATGGCTACGAGTATTTAGTAGCATGGCTAAATAACTAGTTTTAACAAATAACTTGGGTCCAAACTGTTCGGATGCAAGTTACCTTTTATTATCAATTCGGAACGCAAGTAGTATGAGTCGAAAAAATTTAAAACCATTGTTTTTAAACTGAATAATTAATTTATTATCAAACAATTAATCTGAGGTTTTCCTGAAAAGGCTAGTCTGTTTTAAAAAATCACCTAGAAAAAATGGGCATCAGCAGGCATAACCGTTTTAAGAAGCAAGAAAAATGGTTTAATTTATGTAAGATCTATGTAAAAACTAACAGCTACTTAAACACAAAAAAAAATAGTTTACACCATAAGTCATAGGTGTAGACTATAGAAAATTATTCAGAAGCCCAAGGTTGTCGATGTTTGAAAAATTAAATATAACAAAATAATTTTTTTTTTTGTTTATTAAATTTTTAAAATGTTTCTCAGCACATTAGGTGCTATTACAAGTATGAAAAAAAATAATTAACAAGGGTTAGTTGAATGAAAAGAAAACTGGACGCAGTTTGTGTATTATTATTTAATATTATTTTATATTTTATTATTATTTTTATAGCATATCTAAAGCCGTGGGTAGCACAACGAGCACGGATATGACGGCTCTGAATGTTCTTATCAAGAATTTAAAAAAAGTCGCTTGATACTAGCGCCCTCTATGACCTGGTATATCATATACCCACGATTATATAAATTATAAAAATGTTTGTACAGTTATGGTAACATGGTATAAGAGTTCTTACTGTAGGGGGCGCCAGTAAAATGCGACTTTTCGTCAGATTTGATAAGAACATTCGGCACCGCTCAACGCTGTGATCCAATATAGGCCGACGTGCAACCATAGTATCTATATCCGTGCAAATAAATAATCTTGTCATAACCCCACAGACCACAGTTGGGTAGACCTATTGTTTGAGATCGAAACATGAGGAAGAAGGACATAGGGATAATTATAAGACTCGACAGTAGTGTATCTAAATAGCCTATAATACGCAGAAAACCGTGTTCTGAATTGTATAGATTTAAACACTCCGAATAATATTCTGTTTCGGAATCTGAAATAAAAAATGTATCGTGTCATCCAAAGAATTTAAAAACTCGAAAACTGATAACAACATAATATTGTATTATAATATTTATCATCTATGGCAAAAACTGATCGTCGTCACTCATCGGAGACGATTCACAATTCTAATAATTTCATTAAACAAAAGAGAAATGTGTAAGGCAACAATAAACATTTGCTCACATATTTCATTCTACTTAAGTAATTTTTATAATAAAAACTCGAATTGTTAAATTCGGATTTAGATGAAGAAAGAAGTTTCTCGATATGGCGTCTGCACTCGAGATATGGACTTGCAGCTATATATAACCCGAAGATTCAATGTATACGTAAGTTTGATTGCCTAATCTTTTGGGGCTTACATATTTTACTTTTAGTCTCAAAATTAAAATTTATTGCCACAGACAATTTGCTACCCATGTGTAGTATGGGCATATTTTTTGTTC